>NC_070590.1:5779702-6079702 GCF_027409825.1 Scomber japonicus | reverse complement strand
AGAAGATATGTGACAGTGATACTGCATGTGGAGTAGATGTGGGAGTCCATACCTGGAGTCGTTGTAGCTGTACCACTCTCCCAGCCCCGGGTTCTTGCAGTAAGCTGTGTAATGGCCTCCCAGAGCGTTCCCCGAGTGATTGGACACTGCATACAGGTTATACACGGCACGCTCTGCGAAGGAAGAAACAACACCGTCAGTCCTTACTCATCAAAATCCAGCTGACCTTGGAAAGTACATGAGAGTTTTTGTCTTCCTTTCTCTCTCTCTGCAGGGTGACAGCTTGTCGTCTTCGGCAAACACTCACCGCTGCTCTCTGAAGTAAACTCCCGCAGGTCGAGCTCTTTGAGGGGGAAGTTGACATAAGTGGAGAGTTTGCTGGATCGGATGTTGGAGTCTGAGAAACGTTTCAGGTCTGAGAGGAATGCTGAGTCAAGGAGGCAAATGATTGTGCTTGGAATAACTTCATAACATATACTTGACAGTTTCACTTAGGTCAGGGGGGTCAAACATGCGGCCCGCGGGCCAGAACCGGCCCACCGAGGGGAGCAATCCGGCTCACTTTCCTTCCTGTGTTCTTTTCCTTCCTTACGTCTGTCCTTCTTACCTTCCATTTTTCCTTCCTTCCTTCTTCCATCTGTCCTTCCTACCTTCCATTTTTCCTTCCTATCTTCCTCTTTTCCTTCCTTCCTTCCTATCTTCCTCTTTTCCTTCCTTCCTTCCATCTGTCCTTCCTTCCTTCTTTCCTCCCTTCCATCTGTCTGTCTGTCCTTCACTGTCTGCCTTTCCTTTCCTTCCTTTCCTTCTTATTTCCTTCTTTCCTTCCTTCCTTCTGTCCCTCCATCTTTTTAACGATACGGCCCACATGAGATCAAATTGGTCAGTATGTGGCCCTCGAATGAAAATGAGTTTGACACCGGTGACTTAGGTTTTAGAGTAGTTCGACTTGCAGTAGCACCACCAGAACCTGTCTACTCTTTGTAGCATTGCTTGATTTATTTATTTGGCCACTAGGGGTCAGCAGAACAAGCTAAAAACACAATACTGATACACCACAATAACAATATCAAGTTCTTGTGGCTAACAGATTAGCATAAAAGTTGCTTATTTACAAATCCAGCAGACACAGAGCAACATTCGCCACCATGTGAGTGTAAATCTCAAGTCTTTGCTTTCCTCTCAGCTGTTTTTATCTCCACCTGCTCCTGAGAAAATATCTGGCTCTGCAGCTGCTACATGCTCAACTATGTTCACAAGCTTGTTGATGGATTTTGCTGAATATTCTATTTTTTCTTCACTTAACTGGACACTGGTTCGCTGAGCAACTATATTCCATTGTCCAAATCCAGCTAAATTATGCATGTTTGTGGTAGATCATTGAACTAACAGATCATACGCAACCCTTTAGCACATGCACATACTTTCTAATGCATGTGAGTGTGCTGTAAATGATAAACAAAATATGCAGCTGATGTTAAATGGAAAATTAAAAGGATACGAAGCACAAGAATCTGCGGGAACTTCTGGATGCTGAATCGTTTGGTACATTTCCTTCTGGCTTTGCATCTGTTGCATGTCTGAGGGAGAGACAAACACAGGATATAAGCCAATGAGTTGCTGCTGCTGTACAGTATAATCCATATATCATGTGAAATGTGCTGTTATGTAAAAGGTTTCTTACCGGTCTCTCTTCTCCATCCAACACATCTTCCTTTGTGAAGAGTCTAAGGCAGTCTTTGAGAGTCACCTCGCCTGAGTTTTTCTATAGAAGCAAAAAGCATGACCAGTCAGGGAACAGCCAAATACATCAACTCCATTACCTCTGGAGGCTTTCTGAGGTGGTCAAATATGATCAGGCAGGACAAGACAGGCAGGATTGGATGTACAGTACAGTAAAATCAGTATGGATTATATTCTTGGTCAAGGACTCCAGCGCAAAAATAATCATCATTACGGCCAATTTCCATATGTGGAAAACCTTTGTCAAGTGTATGTGTGTGTACTGTCTGGCCCCCGCCTACTGAACTCTCTGCCACCAGACATTCGCACTTCAGACTCTCTCTCCACCTTTAAATCCCGCCTGAAGACACACCTATTCAGAGTGGCCTACTCTGTCTCTCACTAACTATGCAATCTTCATTCTTATTTATTTATTGTAATAATGCATTTGTAGTCACATTCATATTTATTCTTTATCCTTGCACTAAATGTCACCTGATTTATATTGTTTGATGTGCTGTTGTGTTATATGTGCCTTGTAAGGTGTCCTTGAGTGCTTTGAAAGGCATCTTTAAATAAAATGCATCTTTATTGTTATTATTATTATTATTATTGTTACTGACCTGTGCAATCGGTATCGATAGATCCCAGAATGGATCAAACACGGTGGAGCGGAAGCCACAGACAGTGCAGGTCAGAGAGCTTTTCAGCTGTCCCACAAAAAGATCTACAAGCACAATAAAAAGATGTTTAATACACATATAAAATTTCAAGGACGAATGTAACTACAGTAGTAACTCAAATATCACTTACCCACTACTTTGCTGTCCTCTCTTTCCAAATACATATTCCACATCCGTTTGCCTTTCTCTTCATCCCTGTGAAGGAAAATCATTAAAGTTAAAATGTTGTAATACTTAATGTTGTAAATACTGGTTATGGAAACAACTTAAATGTAAGTTTGTAACCCTCCTGTTTCTCCCTCAGGTCAAGGAAGGGAGGAAAGAAGGAAGGAAGGAAGGAAGGAAGGAAGGAAGGAAGGAAGGAGTAAGGAGGGAGGGAGGGAGGAAAGGAAGAAGGGGGGAGGGAGGGAGGAAAGGAAGAAGGGAGGAAGGAAGGAAGGAGGGAAAGAAAGGAGAAAGGAAGGAAGGAAGGAAGGAAGGAAGGAAGGAATAGTCAAAAGAGATGGGGTCAATTTGACCCAGGAGGACGACAGGAGGGTTAAAGATAAATCTCAGCAGATTCATAACATAGTGGGGTCCTTCCTTCTTTTTGCATAACAGCGGTAGAATAAACTACAAAATCTTGAAGCTAATTACATACATGATCAAATATACAGTATATCTTCAACACTGCAGCTCGATGAGGTACTCTTTTTTTTTTTTATTGTGGTGCGAGGTGTCAGTGACATGGAAGTTTATGAGTGACTTATTGGGGATAAAGGTGAGAGATGGCCAGTGTTCCAACTTACGAGAGATGGTCAAAGTCCTCGACAGACATCTTAGGACGGACTGTCACTCTGTTCACCTCATTATGGAGACCGTCCAATAAGAAGCGTAGAAACTCCTGGGCGTCCTGCTGACTGCAGACAGAGAGAGAGATGATTCATTATGTAATTATATTACCCTGCTACAGTACATATCTGACATCAGACATTATTGAGTCATGTTTAATTACTTTAAATGAAAAGGTTTATATTTAAAAAGGGAGGGAAGACTTACTTGCAACCCACAAATTTGGGAGCGTATCTCTGGATCTGGCTTCTGAAATCAGAGGGACTGATGGCGTCGTCTTTCACAGAGGTCCACAGGCTCTGAGTCAGCTTAGCAAACTCTGAAGGAGAGAGAGAAAGACAAAGACGATTAGACCATAATCATCATAAAGACAATTTAAAAAGGGAACCCTGCCAACTTTAAAAACCCCTTTATATCTCAGGACTTCTCACCCCTCAGACCCTCTTCACACCTTCACATGTTGACTGTGCTTCCATTCATGAAAAAACTCAATGCATCTTAAGACTCACATTTATTCTCTGGCTTTTAACTGTGTTTAATCAGTTTTTAATTTATTCTGATTTCTTTGGGTTTTCATTTGTGGTTCTATTTTAATCTTGCTTTATTTTTCATAATCATGTATATAAATGTCCTTATACCTCTATGTGTATATGTGTGTGCCATACAAACTTCCTCTCATTTGAATGAAAATAATATATGTATGAGAACAAGTGTGGGGATTTTTTTTAAATGGTAAAGCAACAAAAAAAAAAAAATCTTATCCTGATCTAATCTTATACTTTTTTGGGCATGGAAGTTTATTCTTCACTTTGGGAACTCACTAGCTTTTTCCAGGGATTTCAACTGCTTCTCACTGTCTTTGCTGGCAAAACAATCATATAAAAACAGACCCAAAGCGGGTGACTGTGTTGTACTAATTACAGGTACAAACAACTGAGTAATTGCTGAGAAAGTAATGATATTCTGAGGATAGTAACCTGTGTGAACATGCTGTGCAAACACACCCTTTAAAAAGCTCTGCGGGCATGAAATAGTCTGGTGCAAACATTATAATTTGAGTTTAATGTGATCTGGCTGTAGTTTGATGATAGTAGTCTAGTCTGTCTACTTTGTTAAAGGGCAACTTTTTAATATATAGTTTAAAGAACAAAGACGTGTAAATACATAAAAGCTGACAATTTGTGTCTCAACATTGACAAAGCATTAAAACAGGTGGGCAGTGTTCCTCATTATGTGGCTAACGTGGTTTAACAGCTCAGAGGATGGTCTTACCCTCCATAAGAGCGGCGTTAGACCTGCAGTTGTTGTTGAGGTCTGAGCGGTGAACGTTTCTCAGGCAGTAGTCCCTCAGGTCCGGAGTGTTACTCAGACACTGTACGATGGAGTTCATGAAACACTGGAAATCAAAAACGAGACACAGAGAAAGAAAAAAGTTAATTCAGTGAATATAAAGACTCATTTGGGGGTTTCAGTGTGATATATTAGATGAAGTAAAAGCACTTACCGTGTTACCCAAGTTCCTCAGCCCCACCAAGCCTTGAGGACTCTTGTTCTGCTAAAAAGAGAAAGAGGAGATTCAGATTCACTCATATTATATTTGTTGGGGCATGATACGTTCACCAGATACCACATTAAACTTTTAAACAGCCTCCAGAAACATTTGACCTATTCTGAAGGAAAGATTTTTTTTAAGGCCACTTTTTTGATAAAAGCGCAAATATCTCGACTTGTGTTTCTGGTAATGGGGATCAGTTATGGGGCCAAAATCAGCTTCCACTTTGGGCTCATGACTGTACTGTATGTGGGCTGATTAATCAAAGATGGAAGTGTGATTTTTATGGGCAAAGCTGGTCCCTTAAAAAATATATATATTTGCTTATGGTGTGGGTAGAAGGTGAGTCATGGTAATCCAGATATAAACTATGAATAAATTAATGAATAGGAGCTGACAGTTTTCAGAGCTATTGTCCCTCGCGTTCCCACAATGAACATCAGCGAAGGACTGCAGCTAACGATTATCTTCATTATCGATTAATCTGCCAATGGCTTTCTCCATTAATTGTTGGGTCGAAAAACAAAAGGTCAGGGAATAGTGAAAAAATGCCATATTTTATCCAACCAACACGACAAAATGCAAGAAAAAGAAAAGCATTAAATCCTCACAATGGTTAACAGTTCATTTCCTGTTTTTAATCGACTTATTGCTGCAGCTTTAATGTCCAGTGACTATATTAAGATGTATTGACGCTGCCAACAGAGAAACACTTCAGCCTGCACAGTATGATGAAACTACTGTATGACAGCAACCCCCGTTACATCACTGGAGTGTGACTAAAGCCTCGAAGGACTGCGTGGTATTCATACCACTTGATGGTCACATTGCTGGCAGCGTTTAAGCCACTGTGCTGCGGATATCAGCGACTGTTCCACATGCTCTGATGAAATGTCACAGTCCTAACCTCTGCGTGCCACCACCCGCACCGCGGTGGCATCACACCAGCATGTGATGCAGACCGAGGAGAAAGGCTCTACTGAGAATCACCAGGACAGGACAGTCGTGTCAAGTTGTGTGTGTATGTGTGGAGAGTTTCACATCACTGCTCGAGTCAAGGATCAGCCGGTTTAGTGTTTGATGTATCCGGTGCCACTCACAGTGACGTGTTAATCATCTGTAGGCTCAGTTTGATGCATCGGACCTGATGATAGAGTTACTTTTAGATCGAGACTGCGGATGTATGTACGAGCAGGAAATGCCAGAGCAATCACAAGATGCTCTGTTGTATCACAGAGATGAATACCTTTGGATTGTGCTTTGGGGAAACTGTGATAAATATATCTTTTTTTTAGACAACCAATGGTTTAATTGACAAGTAATTAACAGATTCATCAAATAATGGTTAGTTATACCTGATCCCTTTACCTGTGTAAATATTAATACATGAATATCAGGTCTAGGGGAAGTAAAAGCTCCAAATCTGGCAGTATTTTGACCTTTGCAGAACTGTAGCAGGGATCCATTAGAACCAATTTACAGTAATACAGATTAATCAAAAGTACAAAAGACAATAATTCAGTGCTTTCCTAGCAGTTTTTAATGTTGCTGCTGTCCTGAAGGGAACAGAATAATTGGTTACCGATGCTTGGAAAAACTAGAAATGTTTATCCAAACCCGGTCACCTGTTGCAGAGATATTGCACTGCATAAAATTTAGTCAAAGTCGGAGAAAACCTCAACATACAGTATCACTCCTATAAAACAGAGTGAGTTGAATAGATGTAGTTACTAGATTCTACTCTTTACTCTGTACCACCCGTATGTTCATGCTGTAGTGACGCCAGTAGCTGAGTATTGACAGTTGACATAGTGTCTTGTGACGAGCAGCTCTTCCTGAATGAGGGAACATAGTAACAGAGTAACGTGATGACTCGGAGCAAGTCAGCACAGTTACGCATCAACGCCTCTACTGACGCCTCAGCGGCTCCATCTGGAAATAACTGCGTCAAAAGGTAGCGGAGCGTTGACGGAAGCAGAAATAAAAAGGAATAAACGCAATATATGGATTTATGTGCATTTATATTTTGTTGGTGATTGCAATATGTGTGAGCTTTTTGCTGCTGCTGGACAAATTAAACATGTGTCTGCAAAAAAAAAAGAAAAAAAGTGCATGCTCCCACTTTATTGTGCAGTGTGCTTCAACCTGTGGCACTTTTATTATCTTAGCATCACATTTATGCTACAGTGGTCTGACTTGGAGATATGAGGTGTGATTTAAAGCACGCAGCTTGTATCTTGATAACAATTAGCTTACACTGCACATGTCTGAACATGTTTCAGTGGAGAGCTGTGGGGCCTCATGATGAGCTTTTAAAGCCTAGAAAATAGAGCAGTGACAATACAAGCTATTAACAGCCTGTTTGGCTTCAATGTTTTTGTTTTTTTTCTCCCTTTTTCTTCCCTGCAGCGTTTGAAGGTGACCATATGGTTTGAATCCCAGTCTGCTGCATTGCTCTGCTGAATACTGACCAGCGGGGCTCGGCACACTCAGCAGGTAGCTTGTGATTTAAAAGACCCATCTAAAAAGCAGAGGAAGCGATGCGTTCAGGTAATTGCTGCGCTCTGAACAAGAACGCTCTCCACTTGTTGGCATGACTTCAGAGAAAGAGAGCAAGAGAACGTAATGTTCTCAACCAGCTATGCATGCCTGGTCAAGGCCATGTAACATGTGATAAACCAAGCAACACTCCTGCACACACACACACACATGGTGCCAGCTTTGCCACTCCCTTGGAAACAGTATAAACATAAATCTCTGTTACATGACAGCAGGGCTGGGAACCGGCCAAAATACAGTATCCAAGTAGCAATATTGGTACTTTTCTGAAACTGTACTGAGCAGAGAAAATAATACTAATAAAAAACATCTAATAAAAAAACAAAAACAAAAAAAATATTTAAAATGCTGTCAGAGTTGTTGAGTTATATGCTAATTTTTAAAAGTTTTTGAAAAGGCAGAAAGTTTTCTTTTGTCTTCCTCTGATCGTTATGGAAACATTGCAGAAGTTGTATTTAGTGGTGCTTTGAGATCAATGCTAACGTCTGCACGCTAACATGCTCATAGTGCCAAAATGCTGATGTTTAGCAGGTACTGTAAAACATTTGCCATGTTCACTGTCTTAATGTTGTCATGGTGACGTTTGCTTATACAGTACAGTAAGCCTTAAACTCAAAGTACAGTGGAGGCTGATGACAAATTGAAAATGAAATTCAGAGGATCACCAAAGTCAGCAGCAGGAATCATCATGAATGTCTGCATGAAATATATCAGCAGCAGTTTGGTTGAAATATTTCACTCTGGACCAAAGCAGAGAAAGAAGGTGTGATATGGAGTAGTGAATGTCAGAAAACTGAGAAAAATGCCTGTTATAAAACTCAAAGATGTCTTCAATCATCCTGTTTAGTCTGAGCAACAGTCCCAAATCCTGATATTTAGTTTACTGTCATTTAGGACACAGAAAACCTTCAAAATGATCAAAATAGTTGTCTTTTTTTTTCTCTTTGGTTGACTGACTAACCGTTGCAGAAAACATAATGCTCGGCTACACTAAGAACAACTAATACAATTGTGTTTCCATCTTTCCATAACACCAGTGCATAAACAACAGTGAGAACACAGATCGTCCGTGGAGACCAATAATATCCCCTACAGTACCAACAAGGACAAAGATGTGAAGTGAACTCATTCACACTACTGTAAACCACCATGGAGACAAACATGTGCAGGCTGCAGGCATCTCTTGTGTCTTAACAAAATGTCCTGAACAGATGATAAAGGCGTCAGTCTGGACACATTCCTTATCAGCAACGCTCCTTCCTATTATGTAACTAAGGTCGCACTCGAGATCTTATTTGGATGCAGGCGAAATGCTGTTCTTCTTCAATCTGCTGCATTGCATGTGTTGCATGTGTTTACAGCTCAGTCATTCTCCATGATTCTCCTGATGTGAGCCCAAAGGTCAGATTTGCTCCTCCACAAAGCTCTGTTTGGCCTTGCATATGATGTTAAAGTTGGAGGAGATGTAGAATTGATTTCACTGTGATTTTGCAGTTTCTTCTTTTTTTTTAATGCAAAACTTTCTCATCAGCTGATTTCATTCAAGCAGTGAATGACTTTAAAGTGACTATCTTTGTTTAATATATTTTTGCTGTGATATTTGTGTGGAAAAATGATCATAGAGCATGCTTTCAGTGCAAAAGCATGTCTGTTTTTTCTTTATTAAGACATAAATATGCAATTTTGATATAATAAGTTGATATAATACTTGAGTCAAATATATATTTCTGCAATGACATTTGAAGCAAATTTAATAAAAGTTGCATTGTCCTTAATGAAACTAAAACTAAACTCATCATTTTACTTGACAATTCATCAAAGCTAGCCTATTGGCCTATAATTTGCTGTTGCAGCCCTAAAATATATCAGTGCAAAGTTTAAAAAAAAAAAAAAAAAAAAAAAAAGCACATAAGGGCTTTAAAAACTCTGTGAGGCAACCACACAAATATTTCTTTCTTCTTTTTTTTTAATGTTTAAAGTTAAGAAAATATAATGGTGCCAGTAGGAGGAGGATGCCTGCACAAACACACACACACACACACACACACACACACACACACACACACACAGGTGAGACAGACAGAGGCAGGTGTGCAGTGTGCGTGCGTCTATGTGTGTGTATGTAAGTGAGGAAGGGTCGATTTAAACTCACCTTGGCCTGGTTGATGATCAGTCCCATGAATGTGGACACCAGCATGGACCGGGACAACGGCGGACTCTTGCGCCGCAGGTCGGCTTTGTCTACGGGGAAAGCGGCCGGTTCCTCCGGTACTGTCACCGTGTATGAGTGTCGCAGAGACGGCATGGCTGCACTGTTGAATACTGTCCGACACCAGGATGAATGGCACACTGCTATCATCCACTGACAATCCACTGACAGGCTGTTTCACTGAAGACGTCGTCAAGGGAAACTCAATAGCTCTCGTGCGTCTGTATGTGGAGGCTGTCAGTCGCTTCTATACCTGCGCACTATCTCCTCAGCATAGAGAATAACACAGGAGGTGGTGTGTGTTGAGTTTTTACTGCGTGCTGCTATGAATGTCTCCTCCCACCCGGAGAGGACTCATGCTGCCTTCAGGTGCTGTAGGAAAAAAAATCTTGCATTGCATAGTGAGATGAGAAGATGCTGTTATGTAATAAGAAGGTGACTCAGTTGAATTAATGTATATGCAATGGCTACTTTTAGGATAAATTACGCATGAAAAGGAGCTGCTGGTGTCCTGAAATGGATACTAAACGGTTTCTTGTCAGTTTTTGTGCAGGAATATTAAAAAAAAACATTGACACTGGTGGGAAAATTACAGTTTTATGGCTGTTAAATCAGCTAAAAATTGTCACTTGAATGGATTAATATTAGATTAAATTTATGGCAATGGCTTGTTTTTGGATAAATTGCAGGGGTAGAGCACATGCAGGAGAGTTACTGGCCAATTCCTTTTAATTTAAGTGTTTTAGAATATAAAATAAATGGCTTTTTGTCAGTTCTCAAGCAGAATAAATGATCTTAAAAACCACTTACATTGGTTAATATAGTTTTCTTTGGCATTATCTGGTCACTTGTTAAAATATGATGTATAAAACCAATCAGCTTTAAAAAATATTCACTTTTTATTTGATGAGATGTTTTCTTAGATATGTTACAACCTCTGCAGATCTGCAAGAGACAAAGAAGCTGAGAGATGAGATAATGACTTAGTTTCCTTGATATTATATTTAATTAACACCAATAGTTTATTAGGATAAATCACATTAAGGAGAGTTACTGCTCTACTGAATTTAATTTAGGATTAAATTAAATGGATTCTTTATACTCCAAAGAAGGCATTGATGCTGGTTGGTTTTCTCTGACTCTGACTCTGACAAAAATATTACACCAATAATCAACAGTTCAAGAAATTAAATACATTCACTAAAGTACTGTAGTGAAGTACAATTTTGAGGTACTTGTACTTTACTTGAGTATTTAATTATTTTTATTCTGCTCTATACGTGTGCTGTTTACTCCTCTCCATTTATTTGAGAGCTACTAGTTTGATTTGCAGATATTTAATAATCAACAAATAAGTGTTGAAATAATGTATTGCAGTACATACAAGGGGTTAAAATTCGCCCCACGTTCACCAGCTGCAATATTTAAGTAACGCTCACACATGAATGCATCAATAATTATAATCCAACTCTGATATGAGCAGTTTTATTTTGATGGTAATGCTTCAAGATAGGGTTTTTTTTGTCTTTATGCTTATAAAACAACTGCTGACATCTGAGAAAATGAAGAAAAAAGCAGAGTATGCAGACACTGGGATCCGGCACTGGAGACGATGACTTTAATGAATTTTCTGTGCTATAATGTGCTGCTGCAGCTCCGTGTTTCAATACTCATCATACTTTTTTTTAACTTTCTGGATAGTTGGAGTTGAAGAGGAGGAAGTTTTATACCAACACCTTGTCTTCTGAGGACAGTTGGAGGATTATCTGTCTCTCTATTGTAGCTGTGACAAAATTAAATGATTTCACTCTGCAGGTTTGATATTATATAATTGTCATGGCCTCTTTACAATTGTCCTTTTCAGACTGCATGCATTCAGCAGTGAAGTATTTGCACAATGTATAACAATTACTGACTATGATATGCTTCAAGAGAAAGAGCTGGTTTTTGTTTCAAGGGCACAGGTGGCTTGGGTTTACTCAGTCAGCACTTCAGTCAGCATATCAGTGCTGATAATAAAGAAATAGCACAGGAAACTCAGCGTCTGTTTGAACAGGATCATTGTTATGTTTCAAGACATTATGAAACTGTCCTGCAACCACTTTGTTTTTTTTTAAATTTTAAAAGCAGTAATACAATTCAAATTTCAACAATATTCACATTTCTTTGATAAGATGGGTTTAAGAACATAATGAAACCTTTACAGTTAGTTTTTCTTCTTCTAACACCAAATATGCACAAGGTTAACCCTCCTGATGTCCTTGAGTCAAGGAAGGAAGGGAGGAAGGAAGGGAAGAAGAATGAAGGGAGGAAGGAAGGAAGGGAAGGAGGGAGGAAAGGAAAGGAGGAAGGAAGGAAGGAAAGGAAGGGAAAGAAGGAAGGAAGGTAGGAGGGAGGGAGGAAAGAAGGAAGGAGGGAGGGAGAGAGAAAGGAAAAGAGGAAGGGAGGAAGGAAGGAAAGGAGGGAGGAAGGAAGGGAAGAAGAAAGAAGGAAAGTAGGGGGAAGGAAGGGAAGAAGAACAAAGGGAGGAAGGAAGGATGGAAGGGAGGAAGAAGGAAGGGAAGGAGGGAGGAAGGAAGGGATGGAGGAAAGGAAAGAAGGAAGGACAGGAGGAAGGGAGGAAGGAAAGGAAGGAAGGAAGGACAGAGGAAAGAAGGAAGGGAGGAAGGCAGGAAAGAAGGAAGGAAGGAGGGAGGGAAGGAAGGAAGAAAGGTGGATGGAGGAAGGAAGGAAGGGAGGAAAGAGAGGAAGGAAAGAAATAGAGAAGGAAGGAACGGAGGAAAGAAGGAACAGTCAAAACGGACAGGGTCAATTTGACCCAGGAGAACGACACAAAGGTTAAAAAGGTAAAAAAGGCTCAAAAGATTTAAAGTGTTGTCAGAATATAAAAGCTTGAGGAGTTTCTGACCTTGTGTTTGATCTTTGAATCTTTGAATGTGTTTCTGGCTTATTAACTTGACCCAGAGAGCGATCACAGACTGATAAGAAGCTTGATTGCTGCCTCGTAAACCTTCAACCTTCTGCATTCTTCTTTTTGCAATGAGCGAGAATCACAGAGCAAAGTCTTTCACACTCACGTAACACACATACCTAACACCGGATTAATCAGGTTTATACTATTGCTACTTATTGCATGTGAAGAAATGTGAAACTGGGTCTTTATCACGTATTTAAAGGATAAAGCCCTAGAGTCTGTTAAAGGAAGTGAACATAAGGAGCTTAATCATTTAAACATAATCAAATTAAAATGGTTTATTCATTATGGAGCATGAATTTATTCTTAAATACTTGAGACAGTCTACTGATTATATTCCTTTTACTATTCTACTATTTACTACTAACTATATTTGGTAAAAGCACCTTTAACTGCATTTAAATTTTCAAAGTGCTTCACAAAATACAAAAAGACCATAAAAACCTGCAAACATTAAACAAACACAATAAAAACATACAATAGCAATAAAAACTAAATTAAAATATAAAAGATCATAAACATATAAAAGTAAAAGCACAGAGGGAACAGAGGACATGCAGAGAAATTAGTATTTAAAACTATTTAACCCTTTAATACTGTTCATATTCTGACTCATAATTAGTCTCTACACAAATTCACATTAATAAATTCCCCATTAGTCATTAATAAGTGTTTGATTAATCCTTCTGTTTGATTAAAAGACATTCACAATCACTATTTTATGGTCCAGGAGAACATTTTATAGAATATGATGGATACAAAAACATGTTTTAATGCTAATTTTTTTAATTTTGTTATAAATACAGATCAATTTATTACAATTACATGTATAAAAATGTGCATCAGCTGCACAAAAATAAAAGAAATATGTATTTTATTTATATTTCATATATTTGGTAGGAAAAGACAGACTAAAAGAAATGTGTATAGGGTGTTTTTACAGCTCTCAAAAGTAAAAATGAACAGTATGTAAGGGTTAAGGCCAATTTAAACAGGCGGGTCTTCAGTTGCTTCAACAGAGGCTGCAGATCATAAACCTAAAGGTAGAGAGTTCCTTAGTGTTGGAGCCTACACCTACAGTACTATCACACAATGACATGAAAATATAACATGTTTAAATTTATCATAC
The DNA here is from genome assembly GCF_027409825.1 of Scomber japonicus. NCBI lineage: Eukaryota > Metazoa > Chordata > Actinopteri > Scombriformes > Scombridae > Scomber > Scomber japonicus. Next base: position 6,066,046 of record NC_070590.1, on the reverse strand, counting down.
TGAAACTGAAAATGAGCAGAACTTTATGGAGCTGTGGGGTTTATTGTTTAACCATTAGAGCCATCAGTCTTCACTACTACGTCATAAAAAACTACTATCTTATATCATTGTTGTTCATTTAACAATAGATGTCAATAGACCACATTTGTAGCACCTATACAAAAGTATAACATTTTAAAGCATTTCATTTCAGGAAAAGTCATCAAATTTCAAAATAAAAGACCTTAGGCGTGTTTCTACAGCTGTAAGAAGTCAAAATGGCTCAAATTTGACCTGAACAGTATGAGAGGGTTACAAATGGCTCCAAAGACTAATAACAGCAATCATGTTATCATGCATATACAGAGGTGTCCGCATTATAAAGAACTAAGCTATCTTTGGAGCTGTTTCTATACAAACTAACGGATCACCTACAGCACATTTAGATATATCAGCCTTTGGATACACACACCATTACTTGTTAACTAGTTGTTAATTAGATCCATTTTTTGTCGGTTTAGCTCTGCAACATGAGATTTGTTGAGAATATAATGAAAAATAAGAAAAAGCCTGCCTAGTTACAGACTAGTGGGACATTTTGGGAGAGCTTTATGGAGCTGTGGGGTTTATTGTTTAACCATTAGAGCCATCAGTCTTCACTAGCTGCTATGTCATAAAAAGAAATCCTCATAACTACTATCTTATAATATATCATAACTATTCATTTAACAATAGATGTCAATAGATATACATCCACAATGGACAAACAATTGTAGCACCTATACAAAAGTATAACATTTCAAAGCATTTTCATTTCAGGAAAAGTCATCAAGTTTCAAAATAAAAGACATTTGTTGGTTTAGCTCTGCAACATGAGATTTGTTGACAATATAAGGAAAAATAAGAAAAGACCTGCCTAGTTACAGACTAGTGGGACATTACATTTAAAATGCAACCCCACTCCCACTTGGCTGCCACACCATAGAAATAATTACAGTGCGTCAATGAGAGAACACCTCAAACATTACTCATGTCTAAAGCATTCAGTGAGGGAATCCTTTTTATACCTGATAATTACCGCCCACATGCACAGAAGAAGATTTGCTAAGTTTATCAGATTTGACTCATGGATGATTCTCACTGAAGGTTTAACAGGACAGATTTATCATGATATCCCATTTCAGTTTGATTGCGTCAAACGTTAGAGTTATTTAATCTGTAATCTGTCAGATATTTGGTTTCTTTCAATCTTTGTAACACCTTCCCTCATTGGTCGTTGGTTTGAGTGTTTTACATTTAACCCTTACATACTCTTCAGACTCAAATGTGACCCATTGTGCTTTAATTTGAGAGCTGTAAATATACAATATACACATTTCTTTCAGCCAAACTTTTCCTAATCTGACTCACAGTATACAAAAATGAAAATAAAATGCTTTAAATGCCATAAAATAGTGATTGTGAATGTCTTTTAATCAAACTGAAGGATTCATTAAATATGTATTAATGACTGATGGTGAATTTATGAATGTGAATTGGTGTAGAGACTAATTATGACTCAGAATATGAACAGTGTGTGAGAGTTAAATACATACTGCAACCTAAAAGACAAAACAAGGTATGTTGTTTAATCTTTAATCTGATTTTGAAACTATTTAGTATTTGGTGGATGCCTTTTTGTGAGACATGAATCTCCTTTTTTTCTGATTTATGCTGATGAAATTTGACTTTTTCTTTCTGTTAAACCATCAAAAGCAGTGGGGCTAAAGATTTTAAAATAAGACTTTATCTGTGTCCCTGGTTAAGTACTGGCCTGATTACCAGCTGGAGACTTTTTACCTTTCTTGTACTGCTGCAATCATCTCAAATCGTCTCCTTCGCCATTACAAGCTATCTGAAAACACGACTAAGATACTACAGCCAAGCTTGAAGCTCTCTGATGCTGTGTAGTTGACAATGACAATGCTAATTTGTTGATATTTAACAGGTATTGTGTTTTAAACAGGCTCACTATCTTAGTTTAGCATGTGACCATTGGTAATTTGAAATGTGCCAATTCCATTAGCACAAGATCTATCAGAGAGGCTGATTAAAAAGCCATTAGTTAGCCTATTAGTCATAAACCAATGACAAACTGTACAAACTGAAATATTGACTTCATAATGGCACTAGATGAAAGATTAAGAGGCGACCAAAGCTATTACAGTTCAATCTGGTTGGATTGGCAATAGTATTTTTTACTAGTTATTAAGACATTTCACTAAAAAACAAATATGTCAACTTGGTGGCTATAGAGATGAAGTCTAACCTGCTCCTGTAGAGCTGCTGCCCTGCATGTTTTAGGTATCTCCACCACTCTAACACACCTGATCTTAATTATTAACTCGTTATCAGGCAGCTGAAGCTCGACAAACGGCTTGATAACGAGTTCATTAGAATCAGTTGTGTTAACAGTGAGGAGATACAGTATGTAACATGCAGGGCAGCAGCTCTACAGGAGCAGGGTTGGAGAACACTGGTCTAAGGCTGCGTTCACACCGCAGGCCTTAATGCTCAATTCCGCTCGTCAAAGGGCTTGATAACGAGTTCATTAGAATCAGTTGTGTTAAGGCTGCGTTCACACTGCAGGCAAATCTGATTCAAATCTGATTCCTTCTCAAATCTGATTTTTAGGCCTGACTGTCCACACTGTTTTTAACAAGTGTCCAAACCGGATTTGGCTCTGTTCAGACTGGGCCACATTAATGACTAATCTGACAGGTTGCCGTGGCAACATCTTCGGGGCGGAGGCGTCACTAGCGTGTATTGTGTGATGTCATATAATTGCGACAGCGACAGCGACAACAAACCCTCGAGCTTCACTTGAACCGAGCCATCTCCCAAAAGATTAAGAATATGGTTTGGTCCTCTGTCCATGGACTGATGTTTACGTCGACCTCCGTTGCCTCCAGTGATATCACCTAGCAACAACAACTGGAATAAGCGCGGGTCTGGTGACATAGCTTAGAAAAGTAGAGACGTCACGGACGTCAAATCTGATATGAGTGTTTGGAGCTGTTCAGACTCAGACAGAGTGTTCGGACTTCGTAAGAGTCATCTGGTTCCAATCTAGATGGGCTAAAAATCTGATTTTGGCTTGCAGTGTGAACGCAGCCAAAGCGGTCTGAATCAGATTTGAAAATGTCAGATTCAATGCGACTTGTGCTGTTCACATTGTCAGAAATCAGATGGGTCACTTTTGAGGGAACAAATCAGATTCAGGTCACTTTTAACTGCGGTGTGAACGTAGCCATAGAGACATTTTCTGTAAAGTTCAATGTTGATTTAAATTGTCCCAACACGTTGAGTCCTAATCCATGTTAATGTTGATGACCCCCTGATCTTGCATGAAGCACCACTGTCAGGCCAAGATTTCCATATATACACAAGAAATGTTTTTTGAAAAGAATAAAGGGCTTAAAGCAACACAGAGACAATCAGTCAAATTACTGTAAGAGGTTGGACTCACATACAAATTCAACACATGGGGTTTTAACTCGTAACAGGCAGATAAGTGTCAAACCTCGTGTCTTGTCTTGAGGCCAAATTGGCAACAGTGCACACAAGGTATCTCATACACAGTAGACAGATTGATATTAAAGGTGATTTTACAAGGGGGGAGAACTCATTGTGCTTCATGGCCTTTTTATTTTAACACCACCACTAGAACAAATTTTATTGAATCACTGATATCAAAACTGAGATTCACTCAAATAAAATAATTTATGGAGTTTATGGATGAAGGTATTAGAGATATGATGATGATAGCAGCCATGTACTGTACAGTACATTCCACGATAAGAGCTATTGTTAATGATCAGCTGTGAATGTCCTGTTATATAACACAAGACGGAGAACATTCAAGCAATAAAAGATTAATTAATGTCACATTCATACAGGTTTCAGGTTGCTACTGTTTTCAGCTGGTGAGAGGTTTTCTTTTAAGGCGCTCTCTCTCTCTCTCTCTCTCTCTGAATAAATACAGCTTCAAACATGCACCCTCCACCTTCAACAAAGCAACAAAGAAACAAAGCCCATCCCTTCATTCAAACACAGGAAATAACTTGTACACAAATGTATGTCAACAAGGGAGCAACTTCAGTTGGGCTCAAGTTTAAGCAAACTCAGGACAAAACTCCTTTTCTATAAACTCTGTGGTTTATAGAAAAGGAGTTTACAGTGACTCAGCTGCCTCTCTGTTCTCCCTTCCTTCCTTCCTTTCTCTCTCCCTCCTTCCTTCCTTTCCTGCCTTCCTTCCTTCTTCCCTCCCTCCATTCCTTCATTCCTTCCTTTTGTCCTTCCTTCCTCTCTCCTTCCTTCCTTCCTTCTTTTCCTCCCTTCTTTCTTTCCTCCCCCCTACCTTCTTTCCCCTTTCCTTCCTTCCTTCCTTCCTCTTTTCCTTTCTCCCTCCCTCGCTCGCTCCTACCTTCCTTCCTTCCTTCTTTCCTCGGTGCCCCTTCCTCCTTTCCTTCCTCCTTTCTTTCCTTCCTTCCTTCCGTCCTTCCTTCCTTCCTTCCTTCCTCCCTCTTTTTTCCTTTCTCTCTCCCTCCCTCCTTCCTTCTTTCCTCCCTCCCTCCATTCCTTCATTCTTTCCTTCCTTCCTTCCTCCCTTCTTTCCTTCTTTCTTCCTTTTTCCTTTCCTTTCCTTTCCTTTCCTTTCCTTTCCTCTCCTTTCCTTCCTTCTTTCCTCCCTCCCTCCATTCCTTCATTCTTTCCTTCCTTCCTTCCTCCTTTCCTTCTTTCTTCCTTCTTCCTTCTTCCTTTCCTTTCCTTTCCTTTCCTTTCCTCCTTTCCTCCCTTCCTTCCCTCCTTTCCTTCCTTTCTTCCTTCAATCAAGCTGAATCAAGCTGCTCCGCCATAAAATAAGTAAAATAAGATAGTCATGGAAGTCTATTTTGAGTGTGGCCCAAAATAGATCAGCTAACTAATGTTATTATTTCTGATCACGTTGATGCAGGGAATTTATTTTAGAGAGGGGTCTCCATTTTTATTTTTTTTAACTTTGCATTGGCAATAGATCCGCTTGCAGAAAGAAAGACAAGAAATTAGACAAGAGCAAAATGTTACAGGTGTAAATATAGATGAACACTACTATAAAATGTTGATTGATTGATGATCTTCTGATATATTATATTATATTATATTATATTATATTATATTATATTATATTATATTATAAATAAGAGGAATTAAGTGCAGTGGCTAAACATAGGCACATAAAAGAATCCATTGACATATTTAAGATGTGAATTAAGTCACAATAAAAACCATTAAATATACAAAGGAGAGTCTGACTGACAAACACACACCTACACACACCTACACACACATTACATAAACACACACACACACACATTACATAAACTTAGAGACTTAAGCAAACCCTAACCTTAACCACTGACCCCAAAATCAGCTTTTTCCCAATTGGCCAAGCTGTCTGTAATTAACTGAAAGGCTATAGCAGACCACACCTACACACACACACACCTACACACACATACACACACACACACACACCCATAAACACACACTCCTGTACACTTATGTAACCATAGATACATAACAGGCTCAACATTCATTACAAAGGGAAAGGGAAAATGAGGACAAGATGCAGTCTTGTACTCACGCAGTGTTTTCAGTATCAACATGTCAACAGAACACACACACACACACACACACACACACACACACACACACACACACACACACAGACACAGACACAGACACAAACACATGATGGCATTTCGATTATCAGACGTCAGTGTCTTCTCCACATGTGACTGAAATGATTTTAACTGTATCATCAGAAAATGTCCCAGCATGCTCTGCTTCTCTAAAGGTACAATTTTACATTTTAGCTAAATATAACTGATCTGAAAAATATATTTTTATGTTTAAACATTAATTTTTAAATATGTATTAACCCTTACATACTGTTCATTTTTACATTGTAGAGCTGTAAACACACTCTATACACATTTCTTTTAGCCAGACCTTTCTTAACCTTGGTGTCGTCCTCCTGGGTAAAATTGACTTTTCTCCCTTCCTTCCTTCCTTCCTTCCTTCCTTACTTCCTTCTTTCCTTCCCTTCTTTCTTTCCTCCCCCCTATCTTCGTTCTTCTGTCCTTCTTTCTTTCCTTCCTCCCTTCCTCTTTTCCTTTCTCCCTCCCGTCCTCCCTCCCTCCTTTCTTTCCTTTCCTTTCCTTCTCCCTCCCTTCCTTCCCTCCGTCCTTCCCTCGAGGACAACAGGAGGGTTAATTTATCCCATAATATACGAAAATGGAAATAAAAGGCATACATTCTTATCTTTTCTGCAGCTGATTCACATTTTTATAGCTGCAAATACACAAGTTTGACCTGTTTATTAATTAAAAAAACTAAATAAATCAAAAAACAGTATTAAAGGATGTTAAATAGTTAAAATAGTGATTGTAAATGTCTCACAGTAGGATTAATCAAACATTTATTAATGACTGATGAAGAATTTATGAGTGTGAATTTGTGTAGAGACTAATTATGAGTCAGAATATGAACAATATGTTAAAGGTTAAATCTTATCAGAGCTTCAGTATCTACTTGGTCAATGTGCCCTCTGCAGGCACTAGTGTATGTTTCCAATTCATAGTTATATATTCAATTGATAGTTCATTAAAATTGTATGTGGGTTTCTTTGTATTTATAATAACAGGTTGTATTATTAATCTTTGAAACTGAACATTTTTGGGTATTTCAATTCTGTGCAAATGAATTAGAATAAACTTACATCTCTCTCTCTCCTGGTTTGTCTTTGCAAGGTCTGTCTTATTTAATGGATGAACTTTTTTTTATTCACTTCTGTATATTGTATTGTCCCACAGTGTGTGTAATTTAATGTTAATGTGACCAGTAATGAGACTGGATTGAGCTATTTTTATGACTCGGTCACACAAGCTAATTTAAAACACAATACAAGGTTCTTAAATATCTGAAATCATTTGAATAATGTGAAGTTATAGCATCAATTCAAGGTGCTTATAAATTGTAGATTTGTAAAAACTAATAAATAAAAAGTGAAAGAATAAACGCACCCATAGTATAAGTCCTATCAAGGTGATTAATTACATATTCATTCTCCATATCTGTGAAATATATCCTCACCTACTTATCACTTCTTTCTGCTTAACCTACTTTCTTTCATCTACCCTTTCTTTCAACATTCAGTTACTTACAAATGTCACCGATGACTGATGACTGATGTTTGATGACGACAGCGTGGACATTATAAATACTGGCAGCGCATGCACTCGCAGCACCCGCACGCGCGTGTCAGCGTGGCGATAATTGGAGTGATTGATTGACATTTGCAACTTTCAACTAACTGAATGCAATCACGAGGTGCGGTCTGGATGACGCCCAGCTGTGTTGCTAGGAGACAACAAAGTTTACTTCCTGTCAGCTACTAAAACATGGCAACAGGACTTAAGTTTTGAATCCATTTCATGAATTTAAAAAAAAAATCTAAATATAACTGAGCTGACAAAGATATTTTCATGTTTAAACATTAATTCTTCCTTTCTTCCTTCCTTCCTCCCCCGTACCTTTTTTCTTTCTTTCCTTCCTCCCTTCCTCTTTTCCTTTCTCCCTCCCTCGCTTGCTCCTACCTTCCTTCCTACCTTCTTTCCTCGGTCCTCCCTTCCTCCCTCCTTCCTTCCTTTCCTGCCTTCTTTCTTTCCTCCCCCCTACCTTCTTTCCTCTGTCCTTCTTACTTTCCTTTCTCCCTTCCTCTTTTCCTTTCTCCCTCCCTCGCTCGCTCCTACCTTCCTTCCTTCTTTCCTCGTTCCTCCCTTCCTCCTTATCAAAACCCCCCAAAAACAACCATGCAAATACATAGAAAAAGTGCTGTTGTGTGGTGTAATTATTCATAATTAAATATAAATATTTTCTCCATGTGAAATAAAGCATGAAAATAAACTTGACTCACACTGACTTTGAGAACTTCATTTATTAAAAGGTAAGGTGGTGCTGCTCTCAAAGAATAAAACATTTTTTGGACACATTAAAAAAAAAGAAGAAAAAAAAGATACTGATTATTTCAAAATAAAAGTTCACATAACTCACCATAAACCACCAAACTGACAAGGACTGTACATTTGTACATAGAAGGCAGCCAAACAGGCCTCCCTATGAAAATAAACCTGCTAGTTACTTAATGACTAATCCAAAACTGGCTTATTAAAGTCAAATGATGGTGTAGTGACATATATCGACATTTATAAGGTGCCAAATAGAAAAACATTAACCAGAGACCACCTACTCATTATCATGTCCTCACACATCCATCCTAAACTGGTGTTCAGAGGCAATCAGTATTCATGGCAGGAGTGTTAAAAATGAATGCAAATGATATGAGAACATAATAAGTGATTTACATAGAAATTAATGCAATGTAATATTTTTAATGGCACAAACTATAACACCAAAGAAATGTGGTTTAAAATAAAAGAGCTTCCTCCTCATACATAAATACTCGCTCAATACCTAAACCACACGTTGACATCCAAGATTAATGTAGGCCAACAACTGTTTGCATCATGATTTATAATCCTGTCACAGACTCGTCTACTTATAGTATATCATCCTTAGCCTCTTTTTTTTTTTTAAACCACAAGCTGATGTAGATTTTGTTGGTTTTAGAGTAATAAACATTGTTATTACAGTAGTTCTTCTGGTGGTCAAATAGGTCAAAGTCAGGGGAATTAATATTTTAAATCCAGACACTACCAGAGCAGGACAGTTAGAGCCAACTTACACCTGTGCTGTGTCTCAAATCTCGTACTTCTGTGCTTACACTTAGGGCCTGATTTACTAAAGGTTTGCATGTGTGAAAACGTGTGTAAAGCTGATCTACTAACGAGTCGCACTGAGGATTACAAATGTGCAAGATCATCATATTTTTACCCCAGTGTGCAAAATACAGAGAGGAGAAAATGCAAATATAATATTTAGCACATGCATTGGTTTGAAGGGCAGGTATTAGCCAGCTGTTACTGTAGAGAGGAGGCGATGACAGAATACACACAGAACAGGTTTTTTCCGCTCATGCTACTGTTTTTGGAGTGGAATATTTTTGGTTTTACTATTGGTGCTTTTCCACTACACAGTTCCAGCACTACTCGACTCGACACGGTTCCAGGAACGACCTTTTCCATTACAAAAAGGTACCTACTCAACGTGGGCGGGGTCATCATAGCACGGCTCCGCGAAACTGCTGTGACTTCGTTTTATACGCGACACAAACACATAAACAATGGAGGACATGGAGGCAGTGGTGTACTTGCTGCTGTATGTGTCTTTCTGTCACACACAAAGCAACAAAATTGAGCCGTATGGCTGTAACGCTGTTGCTGGTATTTAAAAATGCCGGGTTTGATTCTTGTGTGGGACGGCTCATGACTCTTCTGACCAATCAGTGGCCGACAGTCTGTTGGCGTCACATTTAGTATCGGCTCGGCTCGCTTGGAACCTCAGCAGAGCAGGTACTAAAAAAGTACTAGGTACCAGGTACTATCCCTAGTGGAAACGCAAAAAAAATCGAGTCGAGTCGTGCTGGAACTGTGTTAGTGGAAAAGTGCCATAACAGTGTTGACTTTGTCCCGAATGTTTGTTAACCTCTTCCACTAGAACTTCTAATTCCATGGGATCACATTTAATTGTACGCTTGCCGGCTTTCTGCTCCTCCACACTCTCCATTAAGACACAACATCCTCATTTAAATACTGCTGTCTGCACCTGTTGTCATTTAGGCAGTTATTCTTAGTAGTATCACCCACACAACGACGCACGCTAACCAAACATGCAATCTGCTGCTCTGCACATGCAATTTAGGACCCTTTATTTGGGATCTTACTAAATTAGGCCCTTAAAGCTGCAGTTGGTAACTTTGAGGAGAGAGAGGATTTAGCATCAAAACTGAAGAAGTACAACTGTCAGATCCCTCCCCCTCCCTCTCCACTGCACTCCTGCCCTGCCTCCAAAGTCCCTCCCCCAGAGGAGGCTGACGTGCACGCGACCACGTGCACGCGACCACGTGCACGCGATCGATAATACATGAACTCCACACAGCTAGATATAAAACGCTTTACAGTGACTTTCACATGGCTATACCTTACCTAGAAACTCTGAGATATGAGCTTGACCGAGCTGAGGAGGAAGGGGAGGGGCCTGTGTGCGTGAGTAGTGATCGACAGCTGTCAGACACTCCATCAGACACAATCCTGGCTCTGATTGGGTCTTTTTTCCGGTCGCGATGGATTCTGGCAATTTGCAGTAGGAGCAGTAGGCGGGGCTAAATGAGCCTGTTTTTATTTTACAGATTACTAGTTTCATGTAATGCTGTCTTTACATAGTGACAGTCTTAGCAAATATGATAAAAAGTTACTTTTATAAGACTTACCAACTGCAGCTTTAATGTTTTGAGTGCATAAGTGCATTCACAGAGAATAAGGAAATAGAAAAATGCAGGTTAAAAAAGTTGAGTGTGGAGCTATGGACGGTAGCTATCTTGGTTACGTAGCGGTGGGGGAGGGATCACTTTTCAAACTGGAAATGGTGGTCGAGGACGTTGTAAATACCGTGCATACATGTGTAATTTAGCCCTCTGTAATGATTTGGTATTGTGAACTAAGCTAAGTGCAACAACAGCTGTGTTTGATTTGACACACTAACCTCAAATCAACACTAACCTGTGGAAATTTGCACACTACACAAGTATGTACAGTACATAGTGTAGTGTACACAGTGTATTACTCAGAAGTGCACTACTCAGAAGTATGTGGTTTGAGACACAGTGCTGGTATCAACATGTGATCCTTAACCTCAAGAGGAGGAGTCCTGCTGTATGTAAATAATGAAGGAGGTGAAGAGTGAAGAGTGATGATTCTTCAGCACAACCGACTCTCTACATCAGGCATGTCAAACTCATTTTCATTCAAGGGCCTCATACAGCCCAATTTGGTCTCATGTGGGCCGGACTATTAAAAAGATGGAAGGAAGGAGGGAAGAAAAAAAGGAAGGAAGGAAGGAACGAAAAGGAGATAGGAAAGAAAGATGGAAGAAAGGAGGAAGGGAGGGAAGAAAGATATGATGGACGGACAGAATGATGGATGGAAGAAAGGGAGGAAGGACAGAAGAAAGGAAGTAAGAAAAGATGGAAGGAAGGATAAAAGGAATGAAAGGAATGTAAGGAAGACAGGGAGGAAAGAAAGGGAGGAAGAAAATATGGAAGGAAGGACAGAAGGAAGGAAGGAAGGAAGGAGGGATGAAAAGAAGGAAAGAAGGAAGGAAGGAGGGATGAAAAGAAGGAAGGAAGGAAGGAAGGAAGGTGGGCCGGAATGGACCCCTCGGCGGGCCGGTTCTGGCCCACGGGCCGCATGTTTGACATCCCTGGCCTACATCCAACATCATGACATCATTTCAAGCCAATTAATAACCAATTAGAGTGACTTTTAAACTGTATGTCTTGACAGCAGTTACATTTTTTTGACATTCAGTAACATGTGGACTCAAAGATTTGTGACTGTATAATATATTCTGCCTAGATGTTCTGCCTGGAACACAGCTGAGCTAACGGCTAATCAACGCTGATACTTTGTGCATCTTCAAGTCTTTTCTGTGTGTGATGTTTTTGCTGGCTGGGCGTTAGGAGAGGAGAGGAGTGTGAACACGAGCCAGGAACACGGAGATCACAGCGCTGACGCACAGCAGAGGAACCACCGGTGTGAGGCTGCAGCTTGAGCTCACAGCTGGGGACAGAGGACATAATTACTGAGGATGCACTTTCTTTTTTTTTTTTGTGTTACCAAATGTACAACTATGTGCTTTATGGTAGAGCTGCAAGTAGGGATTTTTAAATTATAAAATGAATCAGCAGATTTTTTTTTTTTGATGAATTGTTTAATCTAAAAATATTAGGAATAAGGAAAAAGTGATTATTATAGTACCCCAAAGTCAAACTTGACATATTCAAATATGTAATGTCCAACCAACAGTTCAAAACCCAAATATATTCAAATTATTATCATATATGACCCAATTATGATAATAATTGACCCTGTCTGTTTTGAATGGTCCTTCTTTCCTTCCTTCTGTCTGTCCTTTCTCCCTCCCTCCTTTCCTTCCTTCTTCCTCCTTTCATGACCTTCCTTCCTTCCTTCCTTCCTCCCTTCCTCCCTCCCTCCCTCCTTTCCTTCAATCTTCCTCCTTTCTTGTCCTTCTTCCTTCCTCCCTCCCTCCTTCTTTTATTTCCTCCTTCCTGCCTTCCTTCCTTCCTCCCATCCTTCTTTCCTTCCTTCCTTCCTTCCTCCCTCCTTTCCTGCCTCCCTTCCTTCCTTCTTCCTTCCTTCCTCTCTTCCATCCTTCTTCCTCCCGTCCTTCTTCCCTTCCATCCTTCTTCCTTCCTCCCTTCCATCCTCCCTTCCTTCCTTCTTCCTTCCTCCCATCCGTGTGTGGTCTGGACAGTTCAATTAAACACTAATTAAACCCAATGTGCTACTTAAATAAACCCTTCAAATCCTGTCTCTGTACACCTGTGTGTGTGTTTGTGTGTGTGTGTGTGTGTGTGTGTGTGTGTGTGTGTGCGCGTGCGTGCATGTGTATGTGTGTCTGTACTCACTCCGGCAGCTTTTGCCATCTCGTTGCAGCATCCCAGTCACACAGCTGCAGACTGGACCAGTCCCTTTACTGGTGCAGATCTGCTCACAGCCTCCGTTCTCATTCTCACACCAGTCTGCTTCTGAGGACACATCAAGGAGGCGAGTCATGAACATCCTGAATAGCTTTGAAACATTAAATTATTTCTATGAAGTTTACAGTGAACATGAACGGCAGCATATCTGTCTTCCAAACATTGGTCTCTTTCAGGGATGAATCAGCCGGGGCAGACCCAAGTTTAGAAGCCAGAGATATATAAGAGACTAATGTATGGTTTGTTTCCTCTCGTCTTTTGTTCCATTAACCTTCCTGTCATCCTCCCGGGTCAAATTGACCCCGTCTGTTTTGACTGTTCCTTCTTTCCTCCCTTCTTTCCTTCTCTCTTTCTTTCCTTCCTTTCGTCCATCCTTCCTCCCTCCTTCTCTCCTTCTCTCTTTCTTTCTTTCTTTCTTCCTTCCTTCCTTCCTTCCTCCCTCCCTTCCTTCCTTCCTTCCTCCCTCCATCCTTCCTTCTTCCTTTCCTTTCCTTTCCTCCCTTCCTCCCTCCCTCCTTTCCTCCCTGCCCCCTGCCTTCCTTACTCCCTCCCTCCTTTCCTTCCTTCTTCCTTCCCCCTTTTCCTTTCTCCCTCCCTTCCTTATTTACTCCGTCCTTCCTTCATTCCTTTCTCCCTTCCTTCTTCCTTTCCTCCCTTCCTTCCTCCCTCCTTTCCTCCCTGCCCTCCTGCCCTCCTTACTCCCTCCCTCCTTTCCTTCTTCCTTCCTTTCTCCCTCCCTTCCTTATTTCCTCTGTCCTTCCTTCCTTCCTCCCTCCCTCCTTTCCTTTCCTTTCCTTTCTCCCTTCCTTCGTCCTTTCCTCCCTTCGTCCTTTCCTCCCTTCTTCCTCCCTTCCTTCCTTAACTCGAGGACAACAGGAGGGTTAAATCAGCAACAAATGATAAATGTTTAACTGACCATGTTTCTCACTGGGATTTTATGAGTCACCTTTAACTAGCCAGAGGTGGCAGTTCAAAGCGTTAGGTGTAATAAACAAAGTACCACATAAAAATCCAGTGTTTTCTTTCTAAAGGTGATTTGGATGTTTTAACTGGATTCACAAGATCACATTAGAATCCATCCTGTCGGGCTTTAAGTTATGTGCTTGTGGACCAATCAGTAACGAACCCAGCTGCCTCTCAGGGTAATAGACAGATGGTTCACCTGCCAAGTAAGTGCCTTTTTTTTTTTTTTTACAAACAGTTTCCGACTCCTCAGCTGGTTCTGTGTAACAAACCATCTGTGGTGTCAGGTTATGTTTTCATACAAGATGACAGATTTATTTTGTTTGTTCGTTTTGTTCTGTGATGAGTTTGAGTAATGCTTAGGTCTATTCCACCAGTGAGTCACAAAGTATATTTAATTATAGCTACCTGTAGTTCAACATCACTTCATAGTGATTTAATGAGGTGATTAACTGTTGACTGTAACTTTCAGGTGTCGTGATATAAAGTTTAAAAATGATCTAGTCAGCTCTTTATTTTTTATTTTTAAGGTATTAATTAGTTAAGATTTCAATACAAGCAACCAATATGAAAATAAGCAACAATGGATTCAAATGAGCTAAAACAAAAAGAAAGAAAAAAGTAAAACAGCAGCAGCAAACTGTACTACAGTAAAGTACAAGTACCTCAAACTGTGCTACAGTCCTTCAGACTGTACTACAGTAAAGTACAAGTACCTCAAACTGTACTGCAGTAAAGTATAAATACCTCAAACTGTATTGCAGTAAAGTACTAGTACCTCAAACTGTACTGCAGTAAAGTATAAATACCTCAAACTGTACTGCAGTAAAGTACCTCAAACTGTACTGCAGTAAAGTATAAATACCTCAAACTGTACTGCAGTAAAGTACCTCAAACTGTACTGCAGTAAAGTACCTCAAACTGTACTACGGTAAAGTACAAGTACCTCAAACTGTACTGCAGTAAAGTACCTCAAACTGTACTGCAGAAAAGTACCTCAAACTGTACTGCAGTAAAGTACAAGTACCTCAAACTGTACTACAGTCAAAAATGACACAAAAAAAAAAACAAAAACAAAAAAAAAGCGTAATGTTTGGCTCAGGTTTTTGTGTTGTAAATGTTTCGGATCACACTTACCTCTTCTTCTGATGGGTCCCACACTCAATATGTGCTCTTGATGGTCACTGTCCTTCCCCGAGTACATCCTTCTCTTGTGTGGACAGTTCTGGATGTCCAACACACACACACATGCATTATTAAAGCGGCAGACATGTTTCACCAGTCCTTTGATTTATTTACAGGTGCGAGTTTAAAAGAAAACAAAACTAATTCTCACCACTTTGCAGGCGTTAGTTTCTGAGTCACACAGGGAGACGTCACAGTGGAGGTGGACCTCTTCGTAATCCCCGATAAACTTGAAGACGGTGACGTGGAAGCGACAGGTGAGCGATACGCCGTTCTCTGCCATACCGATGGTGTTGTCTTTAATGTTTGGACACCTGCAGAGAGACAAAGAGTAAAGAAAAAGAAAGTGTGCAAGCTTTCCTTCCTTTCCTTCCTTCTTCCTCCCTTCCATCCTTCCTTCCTTCCTCCCTTCCTTCCATCCTTCCTTCTTCCTTCCTTCCTTCCTTCCTTCCTTCCTTCCTTCCTCCTTTCCTGACCTTCTTCCTCCCTCCCTCCTTTCTCCTTTCCTGACTTTCTTCCTTCCTCCCTCCTCCTTCATCCATTCCTTCCTTCTTCCTTCCTCCCTCCGTCCTTCTTCCTCCCTTCCATCCTTCCTTCCTTCCTTCCTTCCTCTCTTCTTCCTCCCTCCATCCTTCCTTCTGTCCTTCTTCCTCCCTTCCATCCTTCCTTCCTTCCTTCCTCTCTTCTTCCTCCCTTCCATCCTTCTTTCTTCCTTCCTCCCTTCCTTCCTTGACTCGAGGACAACAGGAGGATTAATTTCACTGGACTGTTTTAATCACTACATGCATAACTAGACTGTAAGCAAAGAGCACTAGAGCCAAGTTTATTATCTATATATATTTATAACTTGATATAAAAGCTAAAGTTACACCAACATATGTGTGAACCCTTTGCTCTGTTTTCATTCCCTTTATACTTACACTTACATGTCTTACCCTAGTATGCCATATGTTTCTATTTTTAGTTATACTACTCAGAAATACCATGACGTGGCCCGTGAGTGGTATTATTCATGTTGCAGGGCTGTTAATGTTAAAAAAAGCAGTTTTATCTATTTTCTGCCTGTACTGTGAGTCCATATGTTCACAATATAAATATCTGTATATGAACAGATAAAGGAGAGTCAGTGTTGCAGAGTTGTAATGATATAGTGATAATTGGCTTTGCTTATTGATTTATTGAGGTTGTAAAATCAAAAGAAGCATTTAATAGATATAAATTACAGTTGTGTGACACCTAACTGCACAAAATAATGATGAGTAGGAGCTTGAAATCCAAATTCACTGTTCTCTACAGTAAACCAGTAGTTCTCAAAACCTGCATATTAATCAGCAAGTAAATGTTCTGAATTTAAAAAATGTTGTAGATGTAAAGCTAGCTGGTATTTCAACAGAAAACAGCAATGATTATAGAAAAGTCTGAAAAACATGCTTAATTTTTTATACATATGTTATATATTATTGCAACTCACATAGGGCTGCAAGTAACAATTATTCTAATAATTTAATCAAATAATCTTAGGATTCTTTTCTTGATAAGTAATCAATTAGTTAAAAAAATGGTGGAAAACATTGATGTGAATGTCTTTTTTTATCTAAACCAACAGCCAACAACCTAAAGATATTTACTTTACTATTATAAAAAACTCAAGAAACTAGAAATTATTCACATCTGAGAAGCTGAAATCAGATAATTTGGACACTTTTGTATGAAAAAAAAGACAAAGTAATCGATTATCCAAATAGTAGGTGGTTAATTTAATAGTAACTACTCAATTAACTAGTTTTGCAGTTTTCAGCATTTTCTTGAGATGTTATAGTCTTTAAATTGAATCATTGTTAGTGCAGCAGTAGAAAAGTCTGTAAGAGATGTGTGTGTATATAAAGTCTGTATATTAGAGATGTGTGTTCTCAGCCCTACTTCTTGTATTTTTGTGTGTTATCCAAGACAGAAAATCAGCTTACCCTCTCTCTATGATGATATAGCGGAGTCGGTCACTGCTGTGGCGGGACGGCGTGGCCCAGCACATGTTTACAATGAGGATGAGCTGGTTCTCATCTGCCCCTTCCACAAAGACGCCCACAAAGAGAACGTCCCGCGTGCTGAGAACCACCTCCCCTTCCCTGTACGGATGACGGTACGAGGAGTTCTTATATAGAGCCATCTTGGTGATGAAGTTTCCTTCCTGGGTTGGTAGGGTGAGGTTAATCACACTGGAGGATGGTGGAAAAAGAAGGGCAACATAGAAAGGTGGATGAGAATATTTAAAGACCGTGTAAAGTGAATTCAGACATTTTCTTCTAAACACATTAAACAGGTCATAAATGTATTTCTAAAAATGGTGGTAAAAAGCATTTCAACAATTTAGATTTGAATTGTGGAGCTAGGCTTCACAAACTGTGTTTCAAGATTTCTGTGTTCAGGATTTAGTGGATTTAGTCTGAAAACCACTGCAGCGTTGATTAGCATAAACCCGCCCCTGCTGCTGTAGAGGTATAAATACATTCAGCACACTACGACTACTACAGTCTACAGTTAGTCAGTTAGCTGAGTTAGCCGCCAAGCTAGCCGCTGAGTTAGCCACCGACCGAGTTAGCCGCCAAGCTAGCAGCAGAAAGCTCTCAGATGTAGCGTCCATGTTTCTGGTAGAGGTGGTGACTTTGATTGACAGGTGACACTTGGCAGGGGGCGGGGTTTCAGCAGCTCGGCAGGCACTCCCACAGTGTTTGGGAGCAGAGAAAGAGGCTGATTTTTATATTTATTTTGAAGCCTAATTTCATATATTTGGCGATTTTTTTAATCATTCAAATTTGGCAGGGTGGTTAACAACACACTTTTCTGTGGTATGTCAAACTCAGAATACATATTTATTCTTACTTTACACGGACTTGAAGGAAAAATACAGTGAATCCTTGTTTTTCTCTCCTCTGAGTAATAAAACGGAGGTGGATGTCTGACCTGAGCATGGGTTTGAGGACAGTCTCCAGCGAGATCTTCAGGTCCAGTTCGTAGGCGCAGGAAAACTCCACATTGATGGTTCTGTCTCTGGTGATGACATTCCCGGTGTTGTTCACGCTCTCTATCCACACAGTGTTTTTGTACATAATGTGTGTCCCGTTCGACTGTCGCAGAGATAAAAAAAAGAATATTCAACAGAAAACAATTACTAAAGCAAGGACAACCATGAATGAATATGTTAGTTCACTGACCTGCACGATGGAGCCGCAGTGTCCTTTAGTGTTGTTGATGTGGAAGGAGATGAAGTCCTCCCCCTCGATGCCATTGCAGTGCTCGTCGTTGATCCTGACATCTTCCCGTTCGAAGCCCAGCTGGAAGAGCTTACACTTGGAGATAGAAACCTCCATCTGAGCATGCTTACAGGTCACCTCTGCCTGGATAATGTCATCATCACCACCTATCACAAACAGACACAAATCAACACTGTATACCTGTATTTGGATTTTTTTTCATATTAAAATGGTTAAACTTGTTATTATGCATATCTAGCTTCTACTTAATTGAAAGAAGAATTTTAGAAACTTATAATGTTTAAAAGTGTTATTGTTTAGAAAAGTTTTACATAAAATAAAAATTCAATGGGAAAACAAAAAAAATCCACTATCAACAGTCTGGCTGAGCTGGTTTTGGTTCACTGAACACATTCAGCCTGATATCATCATCCTCTTTTGGGAAGGGTGAGGATTTTTTTGTTTTCACTTTTACTCCCAGTATCAGTATTGAGTGATGTATCTAACCCACAGATGTGATAACAGTTGCTAGGAGCAATCATACTTAACATTTTTCATGATTGAAGTTCA
This sequence comes from Scomber japonicus, assembly GCF_027409825.1. Taxonomy (NCBI): domain Eukaryota; kingdom Metazoa; phylum Chordata; class Actinopteri; order Scombriformes; family Scombridae; genus Scomber; species Scomber japonicus. Next base: position 6,047,341 of record NC_070590.1, on the reverse strand, counting down.
AGAGTTACTTCCGTGAGTCGACTTACAACAGCTTGTACAGCTGCTATTTTATTTCCTGCAACAAAGGTGCTCGGCTTGAATCGAACAGCGGTCTCTGTGAATATGTGGCACACGTCCCAACCAGCAGGCTACCGGGACGCACCGTCTGTCTGCATTTTTAATAGAGCTGGCCTGCAGCCAGGCTGCATATGAAGAACAAGGCTCAGGAAAATGCAACAGATGCCAGGTAACTTTAACTGAATTCCACTGAAATGAGTCCTGCAGGTACACCACTTATAAAATATTTTGGGGTTTGTTAATGTCATAGTATCATTTACACAGCATACTGAAACAGATAGGATTAAAACTGGGGTGGATGATATGACCTTGGTGCAATATGAAGCGCTCACCTCCAGTGTTGGTGGGTAACTCAGGACAGCCACACAGGTCGCCTCCGTTCTCCAGCTCACAGGTGAAGTTTGTGCAGATCTCTCCTGCACAAGGGTCGTAGATCCATTCTGCTAAAGACACGTCCACACACAATGTTAGCTGTCACACACAAGGCTTCATTAAACATACAGATAACTAAACAGCTAAACTGTGGCTGATGAAAGACATTGTTTAAAATTGCAGTTGACTTTTGTGGAAGCAGTGCTTATTGTTAGAGGAAAATAAAATATAGATAGCTTTATATTTGTAGTCAAAATGAGAGTTTGTCCAAAAACAGAATCTGGTGGCCAAAGTTCAACATGATATCCTAAAATCAATACAGTCTTAGATTAATTATTAATTAACATGAGAAAGATTCAGTAATTTCCCTTGTAGTAAATCAGTTTAGTTCTGTATTTATATAATACAGAATAAAATATAATACAATAGTAAAAAGGAAAATGGTAACATTAGTAGAGTGGAATATTCATCCTACCTACTTAATTTTCCACAATTATTCTATGGTTTAAGTTTTCATGATATGATTTTAGTTTGTTGTTCTGTACTGATAAAAAAGCATCTTTTAATCTATTATTATTTTTTATTTTTGTTAAAAAAATAGGCTAACTTACACCTGAAGAGTGTTCAGGTTAACTTCAAATAAGCAGAGAGTTTTGACAAGACAGATAAGTGGGTCACAGTCACCTAAAAATAACGTCTTATCATCTGGTTGTGTTGCATTACAGGGTGTGAAAGAATGAATGAAGTGTTAACTACATTACACACATAGATCCTTACAAAGAGCGCATTGAAATCAGTCACCTTTTATGTTGCAGCTCTGATGAAAAATGAGATTAACTGTACAGAGACTTGCAATGCCAGGTGTGTGTGTGTGTGTGTGTGTGTGTGTGTGTGTGTGTGTGTGTGTGTGTGTGTGTGTGGCTGAGAGAGGCTCGCGGTGCCCTTACAGCAGTTCTCCTGGGCGATCCACTTGGTGGTGAGGGTTCCCATAGAGCGGCAGGCCTCGGCGTAGGCTGCCAGCGAACCACAGACCTGAGCCTTACGGTGATTATAGCAGCCGTCCAGGTAACAGGACTGGTAGAAGGGTCGGGGGTCCAGCAGGCCGTGGCATGGCTGGAAGAAGCCCTTCAGCTGAGTTAACTTCTGGCAGGCATCTTCACTCTGCAGAGCCAAAACCGCTGTGTTGTCACAGGACTGGGCCAGAGCCACGTACTGGGTCTCATCACAACTAGAGGAGAAAGACATCCCATCGTTAAGATACACAGACTCAACTGATTCCAAGGCATCAGATGGCAGACATGAGGAAAACTAATTATATGGATGTTGATCAAATGAAACAATATACTCAAAAATCATATGTGGGTTTCCAAAACTTAGAGATTTAAGAAAGTATGAGAGGAATATACCAATAACATTGCGCAGTTATAATAATTACCTGTTATGTATTAATTTTATAATCACCTCAAAATGTTATTTATGTCAGTTCTTTCGTCTTTTTGTCATTTATGTTCACAAAAGACCTGATCAGTGCCCAAAACACAATACTTCCCTGATGTAGTGTTAATGATTTTTTCTTTAATCATTAAACTACCAAAAACATAAATATAGGTTACTCAAAAAATGTGTGATTGTTTCATGTGCAATCACTGAAATTATTAGTTAAATTAAAAATAACACTGCCTCTCTCAGTGTGCCACACACAATAATAAGTAAGGTTTAGAAGTCTGAGGTAAATATTGATCAATACAAGCCAACTATTGATTACTGCTGAGGTTTCTGTTTCGTATTCGTACAAATTTAACCCTCCTGTTGTCCTCAAGTCAAGGAAGGAAGGGAAGGAAGGAAGGAAGGAAGGAAGGAAGGAAGGAGGGACGGAGGAAAGAAGGAAGGAGGAAGGGGGGAGGGAGGAAAGAAGGAAGGAGGAAGGACAGAAGGAAAGAAGGATAGGAGGAAAGAAGGAACAGTCAAAACAGACAGGGTCAATTCGACCCGGGAGGACGACACAAAGGTTAATGGAAATGTGATATTTGTTGAGATATTTATAAAAAAACAAACATTACTGTTATTGCTTTAAAAGTTGCATTCACTGATTTTGGGTTTTTTTTTGTGAATTGGGGTCAAAGGAACAAGATGACCAATATAGTGTTTTTTAAATGTAATTCAGGGATGATCTTTAGTGGATTTCTACAGGATTTGTCCATCAGTAGAGTAAATAGTAGTGCACTTGTACCAAGCCTCACCCACCTGTTCTGCATACCGTTGGTCTTCCAGCTCTGGGCCAGCTCTAGGGCGCTGACAGCCGGCTTGCCCCTGGACGTTATGTAGTCATCACTGGGGTCTCCATTGAAATTGCCACAGAGGCCACACACCTTGTTCTGAAGCCTCTGACCCATTGTGATGCTGAGGGTGTTGAAACTATTGTATCGAATCTGGATGTCCTGAGGCGTGTCGATGACAATGAAGCCCTCGGATGTGGACAGACGTGTCATCAGCCCTGTTAGAAACGGTACTGATACCGGTGTACCATTGACCTGTGACGACAGAGGAAACAGAGATGTTTAGATATTTAAGATAGAAGACACACACACACACACAGTAACACACAAACACACACACACACACACACACACACACACACACACACACACACACACACACACACACACACACACACACACACACACACACACACACACACACACACACACACACACAAACACACACACACAAACACACACACACACACACACACACACACACACACACACACACACACACACTCCCTCCCTTCCTTCCTTAAGTCTGTCCTTCTTTCCTCCCTCCCTCCCTCTTACCTTCCTTCTCTCTTTCTTTCCACCCTTCCTTCCTTCCCTCCTTCCTTCCTCCCTCTTACTTTCCTTCTCTCTTTCTTTCTGCCCTTCCTTCCTTCCCTCCTTCCTTCCTCCCTCCTTTCCTTCTTTCCTCCCTCCCTACCTCCCTTCTTCCTTCCTCCCTTCCTTCCTTGACTCGAGGACAACAGGAGGGTTAATTCATCTCAATAAACAGCTTAACATGCTAAATTCTGACATTTATTTTCTACTCTCACCTAGCTCTCACTCCAGTGGGGAGTTGTGTGAGTTCTGTTTTAACTGCAGGTGATAATTAGCATTGTAGAGCTGCAACAATTACTTGATCAACATAAAACAATAATCAACAACTACTTTTTAAATCAATTCATTGAAAAAAAATGTCCAAATTGCATGTTTCCAGCCTCTTAAATGTGAACATTTTCTGGTTTATTAAGTCTTCTGTGATAGTAAACTAAATCAGTTTGGGTCCTGGACTATTGGAGAAGACATTTGTGGAAGTTATCTTCCACAAAGTCTATAATATTTTTGGACATTTTATAGACTAAAACAACTTCTCCATTAATCAGGTTGCTGTACAGTACATTACAGCACAAATAAATCTGCATAGGATGTTTATTAAGCATGCCATGTGTGTCAACAACTAAAACTAAATATCATTATATACCATATACAGTATATATTACAAATATATTTGAAAGTCGGTGAAGAGAGGATGTGTCATAAACTCAAATGTCTTATTTTATGTTTTAAGAATGTGTTTTTGCAAGTTGTCAGCTTTTATTTTGTAGTTAAATAATGTTAGACTGAGAACAACACGTTTAAAGTATATTAATGCATGAATAGAGATCATGACATGTAGCACGGGCTAAAATATGCACACTTGCATTGTGGTGAAGATGGAAAAACTCAATTTGTGTGAGGTATTGCAGTTACCGAGGTCACTTTTTTCATTTTGTTGCTTTTTTACAATACGGATAGTGGGAGTGGGCTACTTCATAACAGAAATCAAAGGATGTAACCCAAAGCAAAGACTGTGACGGTATGAGATGGCGCTGTAATTACCCTGTTTTCTGGTAGATACTGTGAACCACTTCATTCTCACTGACGCCAACGTAATTTGGTGTTCTTCAGGCAATTCAGAGAAACGCTGTGGTCACTGACTCACTCTGATTGAACAGGATTAAGATTCATTGGGAACCACAGTTGGAGGCAATCAGCAGGTCTTTAACTACCTCTGTGAGAGCACTTTCAGTTTAATTATATGGTCTAAAGCCTAGAGGAGCTCTAAGAGTCCATTAGTGCCAAGGTAATTGGTAAATTGGACTGCAAGAACTCGTTCAAGTATTTTGGAAAGAAAAGAGAGATTTGAAATGGATCTGTTTGTTTAGTTTTTTAGAGGAGAGGTTGGATAAAGGTGTCTTTGACAGTAGATGGCACAAAGCCAGAAGACAGTGATCAGGATCAGGTAAACAAAAAAATCTCTTAAAAAGATAACAGTTCAATCAAAGGTAGATTATGGAGCATTTGATATGAGATATAAAACATACCCTTACAAATGAAAAGTTGAACTTAAAGAAACATTACTTATTTAAAGTTGATATGGCCGATATGCTTATACATTCAGCAGACACAGAGCAACATTAGCATTAAGTTAGAGTCATGCTTTTGATATAGCAATACTTAAATCCCTTATTCATTCTCTTTCTACCTTTGTTCTTGGCTCCATCAACTCCTGAGGAAGATATCTGTCTTTGCCTGCAAAATGCTCCACCAAGTTTATCAGCTAGTCACTATCTTTGTCTGCCTGCCATTAAGTGCTGGACAGGTCGTATACAGAGATACCTTTCCTGGCTAATAGCTCCCTACTGTGGCTGGAAATATGGTTGATGAGAGACTGAACCAAACCATATATTTTCTAGCTCTAAAATCAAAACATTGAGTTAAAAGACACTTCACAGTTCTGTCAAGTTGAAGGCACCTGCAGAGTTCTCCGTGGCTTTATCACCACATGCAACACCTTTCATATTACTGTACTGTGACTAATTTGATCCATTGTTCAAATAAAAAAGATTAGCACAGCTTTAAAGGTTTGGCAGGAGGTCTGACATGTAAATTTGCTTTGGAGGAACAAAGTTCACACATGAATTTAAATGAGAATCAATCTAATGTAATCAAACCTCATAGTAAAAGTTATAACCAGGTCAATCAGTCATTTCCAATATTTTGCTGATATACCGACAAACTAACGATGGTCCGATGCTTCTCTCACCTTGACAGTGCTGCCAGAGATGAGTATATTCTCCTCATTGATGTAAAGGTAGACATGAGAGATGGTGGTGAGGTTGGGTGTGCTCCATTTATCAAAGTTAGCGATGAGCTGGAAGGAGAGGTCAGGCAGCTTGTGACAGTTTGTGGATAAGACGAAGGAGCAGGATGCAGGGAGGCGCAGCGATGCCCCATCAAAGGTCCTGAAGACCCCACCTCCAGATGCAACGCAGTGCTGGGAGCGCCGTGCAAAGCAACCCCGCACTCCATACCGCAGGGTGCACTCTTCTTCTGCCTTACAGCGCCTTGGGTCACACTGGATCAGGTTTCGTCCAATGCACTGGCAGCGTTTGGTACAGTCACTGTTCCAAAACAACTGTTTGGGCTGGAAGAAAGAGAGATTTCCTCTGTTAAAATCTAAAAATCTATCTTCTTCTATCTTTATACAATAATTCTGGTGCAACTTTTCAACATGAAAAACCAACAAAATCAAAAAACTATTAACAGTTAACAATCCAGTCATGATATATTAATGTGAAATATCACATTTTTGACATTTTTAACCCTCCTGTTGTCCTCGAGTCAAAGAAGGAAGGGAGGATGGAAGAGGAGGAGGGAAGGAAAGAAGGAAGGGGGGTCAATTTGAGCCGGGAGGATGACAGGAGGGTTAACCATTACAAATTACCCATTTTTACATTTGTGAGCTGTAAAAACACCATATACACATTTCTTTTAGCCAGACTTTTCCTAATGTGATCCTTAGTTTACAAAAATGGAAATAAAACACATTTTGTATGCAAATATACAAGTTTTACAAGAAAATCAAAAATCAGCATTCAAACATGTTGTATTTATATTGTATAAAATGTTCTCCTGGACCATAAAATAATGAATGTGAAAACATAATCTTTTTTTTCCATGAGATTAATCAAACATTAATTAATGACTGATGGAGAATTTATGAATGTGAATTGGTGTAGAGACTAATTATGAGTCAGAATATGAACAGTATGTAAGAGTTATTAATTAATGTCATTTTAACTCAATTTTTTGTCTAATTTTGTTTGTTTACTTGCTGTTAATGTATTTTTCTCTGTAAAGCCATTTGAGCTACATCCCTTGTATGAAAGTTGCTGTATAAATAAAGTTTATTGTCATCATTTAATATCTCCTAACTGACATTTAACAAAGCTTTCCAGTTCAAAGTTTTACTGCAGATTTGTAACACCAGGTTGAGGTATAGCATTTACAAGATGTTGGCATCGCTACACTCACTGGCCAATGAAGACCTTTGATTAAAAACCTGTTTTTGGCTTCATATATTTGGAAGTTAGATTTTAGTTTATTCCATGTAGTGCTGGATGTCAGACTGACCTCATAGTACTTGCCATCAGTGTAGCAGCCACAGTTTTGAGACAGGATGCAGCTCTTGCCATTGAGCACGTAGCCCTGGTCACATTGGCAGCCCTCCACACAGTCCTGGCTGCAGTCCCTCTGGCCGCGGGCTGGGGCGCACTGGGGCGGGCAAACCGACATGCAACTGGAGTAATGGCTGTTAGGTGGACAGCTCTGGACTGGGAGCAGGCAGGTTGGCAAAGAAATTAGCTAAGGATTGTACTGACTACATAGCACACACAGGAAATTATGGGGGTAAATTATTTGAGGATGTTGATTGGAGAGTTTGTGTTTTTTTCCCCTGAGAGTAGATTAATATGAATGATTGTTGGTTTGTCTCTGCACATGAGATTTGTAAGAAAAATATTTAAAATCACAAGTTGGATCCTTTTAAACAGTGGAGTTGAATGAAATGTTTTTTTTTGTTGCACTGAAAAATGACAATAAACTACTTCAGCTGTAATGAGTCATACTGTAGACGCTATTTCTTTGATAGAAATTAGTTCCGGTAAAAAATGTTGATTAATTGTTAATCAAAGTAACAGACATATTGTTTGTTAAAAAACATGCTGCTAATGATTTTTTAAGTAATTTGAACACCAAAAATTTGTTTCCATTCACCTCCATTGTGACACAGATATCCTAAAACCTGCACAAATAAAGGATTATTTGCATGTGTAGATAGATACTGTTAGAATTGTGTGAGACAATATGTTTTTTATTGCACAAGAGGAGACTATTAGACCACCAAAATTCCAGAGCCCAGACTTGTACTCACCACACTGTGTATCACTCCTCCAGCCAGTCACGGGCACTCCTTGGGTCTGGCAGGTACTGGCATAGATTTGCAGCCAGTTACAGATTGTATCCTGAGCACCTTGGTCCAAACAGGTATCCTGCAGGCAGCTTTGATAAAAGAATGCCGGCGCCACCTTGCTGTGACAGCGTGCAAACACACCTCCTCGATCCACAATCAACCCACACAGCCTCACAACTTCAGCATCCACAAACACATACAGTCCATCTCCAATGTGGAAACGTATGCCTGTGTGTACTTCGTTCGCCTCATTGTCGGTGCCGGTGTTTGTGTTGGCATCAGCCACCATGAGAGGGGCATCGTTTGGCACGCTTTTCTCTGCCAGGCCGCATCGTGGGCAGGAGTCTCCGCAGCCCACCTGGCAAAAGGTGTCCCTCTCTGCCCAGACCATGCCCCATTCGGTGGTGGTGAGAGTGGGTGGGGATAAGGGCATTCCCTGACAGAGGCCACAGGAGGTGTTGTAGAGGTCACGGGGTATCGTCAACACGAGGAGGGTGTTCCAGTCAAACGCAACCTTCAGGCCGAAGTCTGTCTCCACGACGAGCTGCAAGCCCAGAGTGAAGACGTTGACCTTTCCTGGCCCCAGCTTCAGAGGAAGGTACAAGCGTTCTGTGTTCACCTGCATGAAGACATTCAACAGAAGTGCTTTTAGTTGGAACAGGTTTTTTGTTAATTCGAGACTCAGCTGACACTCACATATTTCTACAGGACCATTTTAATAATTTGTAGCTTCTAATCCAGCAGACCTTCCCATTTTCAAAGTATGTGGGGAAACCCAGGTGACCACTGGATAGAAATAAGACTCAGTGAAAGAGCCTTTATGCGTTTCTCATATAATCTAATTGTATATGAGAGAAAGAGACAGAGAGCGACACAGAGAAATGAGAGAAAATGTGTGTGTGTGTGTGTGTGTGTGTGTGTGTGTGTGTGTGTTTAGTTATGTGTGTATGTGTGTCATTTCTGTTTCTCCTCAGATCTTTGAGTCGGTTTGTGAACCCGGTCCAAATGTCGCTCAGGGTCGGGGTTTTGTCTGAGCCAAATCCAGCCTGATAAAAGATGCCCATTGAAATTAGATCCACCTTAAGCCAATCAAAGAGGAATTCACTCTCTGCCTGGTTATTCTATCGGCTTGATTAGAAATAAAATTTCCTGACAAATACAACAACTACGACCTTCACAGGTCAAGCAAGAAATTGATGTTAGGATATAAATATTCAACCGGGCCAACCTTGTAACAGGTATTCTCTTACATGGGCACAATTTACATATGTGGTCATGATTCTTGATTCATTTATTGTTGTCTCTGATCATGCACTCACCGTGACAGTGTTTTTGTAGCTTCGTGACACTTCAATCTCGTAATCATACACCTCCAGTACAAAGCCTCTCACCCAAATTGCCTGGCCTGTATCCCTTTCCTCATTACGAGCTGCCAGTTTAAATTGAGGTAAACTTCCACTGATGGTTCCACCACAGTTGGTCGTGGCTATCCTAAGAGTGCAAGAGCTCTGCAGCTCAAATGGGACACCACCAAATGGCAGGAAATGTCCATAACCAGCCACCACACACAGGGCCTCAGTGCGCGGCTGACAGAAATACAGGCCGTCACTCTCCTGGCAGTACTCCTCAGGGTGGCAGGGTGCGAGCTGGCAGTATACGCTGTTGTCAGAGCCATTGCAGTAGCAGCGTTCCTGACACTCCCAGTCAGTCCAGAAAGTCTGATTAGTGGACAGCTGGCGCCCCTGGCTCATGCAGCCACAGTCGCTGCGTGCCACACACAAGCCGTCCCGCAGCGCAAAGCCATCCTCACACTGACATCCCTCCTGGCACGGCAGAGGGCATGGCTCTTCTAGTTCATCCAAGTTGGAGCAGGTCATAGGGCAGGCACTAGTGCACTCATCAAAATGACTGTTCTCTGGACAGGGAAGAGCTGAGACAGAGGAGAAAGCAACAGAGAGACAGTGATCACTATTAAAGATTGTCAACCAAAAAGATTTGTTTTTAGTCTCCTCCTGTGGCTTTGCTTTAAGTTTTTCAGCTTAACTGCTTGGACTCTGCACAGTTTCAATAGATTCCAATATTCAGATTTATGTTACAAAAATGGTAAAAATGTCCATCCTGTAGCATATGATGAATCCAAGCTGATGTCTGAAATTACTGTGGTTATTTTGCTGCTCAAATAACAATAAAGCTGGCTTGAATGTTAGCAAATCTATCAAGATTCGATTAAGATTGTATCACAGCCACAAACTGCTTGTAGGTTTTATTGAAAAAATATGCCTACTACAAACTTCAAAGTGGTCTTGGTTCATGTTGCAAGTTGTGTATATAAAATATTTAAATAGAAGTATGTTCTTTTTCACTTTTTATGTGTTGTAGACTAGCTTGATCGCTGAAAAGACACAACATGTAAGTAAGACAGAATTCGATTTGCCTAAGGCCAGAAGTGGGAAGTAACAAAGTATTTGTACTACTCTACATTTGAACACAAATATCTGTATTTTGTACTCCTTACGTCATCAAAACAGGCTCGTTACTTGTTTAATCCTCGGTATCTGCAGTACAGACGTAGTACAGAATGTGAGTACTTTTGCCACCTGAAGGCATATCTTTTTGTTTTTAATATAGCTACACTCACTGTTTATTTGTATTCTGGACACACAGGGTTGATCTTTTATCTCACTTGCCAGACAACCAAAATAAAGTAAAGCCATATCTACTTACGGCAGTTGGTGGCGCTCCTCCAGGAAGTGAGGCCTACTTGAGCGTCCTGACATGCAGTGGCATAAGCATGCAGTGACGAGCACAGGGCCGAACGGTTCCCTGCCTTTACACACATGTTGTACAAGCAGTTCCTGAAGAATGGGGATGGGTTGACCACTGCATGACATGCCAGAAAAGAACTATTCCCTGGGTCGTTGATGTTGCCACACATCCACGGACTCTGGTAGAGGCGCAAATCTGTGCACATTCGATACAGATCATCACAGTCACCATTACAAGTAAGGTCATCAGCAATGGCCCGCCAGCCCTCTGTGAACTGCTCAGTAGACTCTGCCAGGCGTCCGTTAGGGAGGCGAAGGTCATCAGTGGCGTTGCTGTTAAAGACACCACATAGACCACAAGTAACATTGTAGAAGAGGGTGGAAAGGGAGATGTTGACGAGTCCCTGGCGTGTGTATTGGACACGAAGCAGACCACGGGACTCCACTACTGTGGCATTGCCTGGCGCTCTGTAGATCATCATTGTCTCCATCGGATGTACATATGGGAGTGCCACTGGCTCACCATTCACCTGCAACACAAAAGAGTGTCATAGCCAAATATTCAACAGCAACCAAAAGGTTTTTGCTCTTGAGGGAATGTACAAACCTTTACTGTCTCTAAATCCAGCCCTCCTATCTGAGCTTCCACGTTGGCCACAGCAACTACCACAGGTCTTTTCCAAGCAGGGCCTTTGTTCACCAGCCGTCTGCCTATTTTCACCTCCACCAATGAGGCATTCGTGGGAACAGCACCACACAACTTTAACAGATAGTAGGAGCTGTCATCTGGGAATGTCAGTAAGGCACCATCAAAGGAGGATGTCACCGAGTTCTGGGTCATTGAACACACTCCCTCTCTGCGAGGGTAGCAACCCAGCAAGCCCACCTCCGCCACACAAACCTCACCCTCCTTACAAGACTCATTGAAGCAGGAAACTTCCCCTGCAGCCCCACAGATACACCGGAGTGTACATTCACCTTCTTCGCCGCTGGTACCAGACCAGAAAGTGTCATTACGTGGGTAATATAGGCCATTATGCTCACAGCCACAGTCTTCAAGCTGTACACAGCGGCTACCGCTGAGAACATAGCCTGTGTCACACTGGCAGCCCTCCGTGCAAGGGTGAGCACAGTACAGAGGAGCAGTGAGGTCTGAGCAGGACGCTGGGCAGGCGCTTGTGCACACTTGATAATTGCTGAACTCAGGACATGACAAAGCTGAGAGCCAGTAAAAGAGAAGAAATCAGGTGAGATGACACATAAAAATGAAGTAAATTAATGTAAGTTGAAGAATCTGTGTAAACTGAATCTCACCACAAAAGGAACGGGATCTCCAGGGTCGAACCGTGACACCCAGGGCCTGACAGGCCAGAGCGTATGCCTGGATGGCCTGACAGAGTGTGGTGATGTTATCCCTGTTGCTGCACATGTCATATACACAGCTGTACACAAAGGCTGTAGGATCCACTACAGCTCTGCAATCCCTAAAAGGTCCATCGGTTTTGTTTATAAGTCCACAGTAGTCTGAGCGAAAGTAAAAGGCTTCTATTACTGGGTCACACACACTGCAGTTCTGGGCGCAGCCATCTGTACACCTCCAGTCTGTGTCCTCTGCTCGCCAGCTTCCCCCTAACTCCACCACACTTTCTGCTAGAGAGCCATCAGGAAGCACAGGGTCATCAGCAGGGTCATCGTTATAGTTACCACAAAGGCCACAAGTGTTGTTGAAGTAGGAGCTGGGTAAGGAGATGGATGCGTAGTGTTGGCCATCGTAAGTTACCAAGAGTCCAAAATCAGTTTCTAAAGCCACAGCAACCCCAGACTGGTACACCCTGACAGCACCAAGCTTGAGTTGGACTGGTAAAGTCTTCATCAAGCCATCTACCTAGAAAGAGAAACAGAGGACAATTCTGGATGGGAACAATGGATGATAATGGACACAAATCATTGTCAATAAATGCCAGTTTTGAATGCTCTCATTCTTGCCTTTGTTCAAGACTTAATTCTCAAAATATATATTCTAGATCTTCAGCTTGTACCTACATCCGAGAGATAATTAGCGATCTGTTTATTGCCCAAATCACTGTCCTAAGAGTGCTAAACCAAAAGGCACATTTTCTGGAGCCTCCTCAACTGATTCTTACCTGGACTGTTCCAAAACTGCCTTTGGGTAACATGATCCGATGATCATAAACTTCCACCGTGACGTCTCGAAGCCAGGAAACTGCAGCGACCCCACGGTTCTCATTTTTGGCCTCCACGCTGAAGAAGGGCAGTCCTGCCACCTCCCAGCAGGGCCGAGCTAGCAGATATGAGCAGGTCCCCTGGAAGTGGTAGAGGAAACCATCGAAGGTGTGGTAATGAGGGTCTCCAAATACCACACAAGTGCTGGTGCGGGTCGGCTGGCAGTAAAAGGCTCCTTCCTGCTGCTCGCAGGTCTCCAACTGCCCACATGGAGCCGCTTGGCATTGCACCTCATTATCAATGTCAAGGCAGCGGCACCTCTGTGAACACTGGTCAGACAGCCAGAAGATTTCCCCTCGTCTGTAATAACGCCCTGGAGAGGATATAGAAAAGACAGGCAGAGGCATTTACTAATACAGTTCTTCAAGCCACTTAAGCATGTCATTCAGAAATGTCGTTAACTGCTCTGAGCATTTAATGGAATTAAGAAAAAGAGAAACCTGTATGAACATTAGACGATTAATTGAACTTGCCATTGTAGCTGCAGCCATTGGCAGGATCTATAAGTTCAGTGTCTACTCGGAAGAACCAGCGGCCAGGAACATTTACATTTGTTGTCTGTTCAATGTTCACCACATCGTTTGACCGTGATCCAGGCAAGTTGAAGAAGTGACCAATGTCTCCGCCATTAAAACCTGACTGAAAAGGGGAAAGTTGTGAGGGATGTGAGGTGAAATGTTTAACACACATATATATATTAATGTAACAAAAAGGATTATCATTTGTTTGAAGTTATCTTGTGGTCATTGTGAGAATACCTGTGCTGTTGTCCCACCCAGTCCTGTTAAAGGATCTCCACCGCTGGCTGTGCCTGTGCTCCATGTGATTTCTCCATAATTAAACATACTGAAGAATGCCATGCCATCTGAGATTAGTATAGTTTGGAATGTGTTCACCTTTTAATCAAACAAGAAGAATAAAATAGTTTTATAAAGACAGATATGCTGTACACATGTACACATGTGCCAAAGTAGGGTTTGGACTTTACCGGGGTAGTCTGGCTTCCTCCATAGAAGGTGACTTGATGCCATGTTGCAATAAAGGTCCAGGTGGCTGTGAAGGTGGGCATGTTTTTGAAGTACTTCCGAACATCTTGTGTCGCTCTCTCCAGTATTTCTGGTTCGGTGGACTCTCTGTAGTATACATCTCCACGGATGCCGTTGTGCACATCTGCCCAAAGTGGGGCAATGAATGATCTGCTGTCACTCAGAGGAAAAGCCTCTGGTGTGAACTGGCTAACCTGCACGTTGAAGGAAATCACACCATTGTTGTTGACCTGTGGGCAGAAAGGACAGTGTTGTCTTTGAGCATAAAAAACAATAATATATACACAGTACAATACAAATTGCAATAGTTTAAGAGGTTGATGGATTACAGCTCTCAATTGCAGCTTAATTGATGGTGAAATAATAGTTTTTTTCAAAGCTTACATAGATGGAACGGTAGGGGACATTGAAGAAAACGAAGGGGACGAGCACAATAATTTCTGGAGAACTCCCATCATCCATCTTGGGAGTCTCTAAATCCGTATGGCCTGGTCCATATGGATACAGAACGTCCTGAGCACTAGCTAAAAAGGAGAATAATGCATAAGAACTTGTTAAATACGCTGTAAACAACTATTAAAGATGAAGGAATTGTTGTGAAACTTGGCTATCAACATTTACAGTGTAATTGGGAATCTCAATATCTCATATACCACCTGTGTGTGCAAAGATGCTGAAGACATAGAGCAGAATGACTGGACAGCCTGGCCTGACCATTCTAAAAAAAAAAGGAAGAGAATGAGAAGAGAGATCACATTGAACTATTGTTACTTAATCTGTCTCACATTTTCCTTAAAGCTAATGGGTATGTAGGCAGACATGAGTCATAAAGCAACTTTCTCATAAACAAAGCTGTTGACAAAAGTAAAGAAGAGGGGGAACCATCGAACCAACATCACGTTACTTCTTTAAGATCAGGCTCCCAGCTCTCCCCTGAGGAGCCCTGAAAAGGCCCTATTATGCATGCCAGAACAATGTGTCAGGATCACATTTGCCTTACAGTCCCATGTGAGCCGGCAACAGTGGACTACGGGCCTCTCTGTACCTAGGTTCCCTGCAGCTGACCAAATTGCCCGCTCTGCTCCAGCGTCTCTGTGTCTGAAGCCGCGAGGCTGCTTAGGACCTCATTACCACTTCTGTTTGGGAGCCATCCATGCCTTGTTGGCTAAAGGGAGACGAGCGTAAACACTGGGGCACTAATGGCTTTAAGTGAGTGGGTTTGAATTGCCAAGGTCGTTGCAGTGGCCCTTTGGGGCTGTTCAGTGCCTGGCTTGGCAAGTGTCCCATTGGCAATGTAGAGTGTACAGCCAAGATTTTACAGTCACCATATTGCTATCTACTAATCGTTAAATGAAAAAGAACTTTAAACGCTACTGTGTGTACATTCAGTGAATTTACACATTGATCAACCTATAACAACACTGCCAACTTTTTCAGCAAAGCCATGAATTAAAATTGGTCACTTCTGGATACCATAGACCTTTGTTAGACTGGTGTAGGTAAGTATCCCACCATGCATTTTGCATCAACCAGCAGTAATGGTGGAGGACATACAGCTAAATCTACTAAACTGCCATCACCTTTATAAAACACCTGTTGCTTTGTCACCAAATACATTTTTGAAAGAAATTGACTGTTTAGATTGGAAATAGGTGTTCAGTTAATCTTATAATATATGAAAACCCATCTTGAATATGTACTCAGACATTTTGTAGAGGTGTCACAGGTCATATAGCTAGCAGGCCAGCGGTGCATGGTCATCCCGGTGAGAACAGTCCTATTTCAGCAGTACTTGGCTAACTTACTGCCCAAGTGAAACTGATGTATTTGTGGCATTTTAAACAGAAGATATACCTCATTTTGGAAGATGAACATTGGGGTTTTTTTGTAGGAGGCCATATGTTTAGGCTAAAGGTAAAGTTAAGGTTAATGTCTTTTATTTGGGCTGTTTAGTTGTACAATAGCCCTGCCTCTGAGTAGCATTGACTCCTTATATGTGCAAATCATGCTACATGGAATAATAAAAAGGTGTAAGTATACAAAATTACACAGAAACAAACAGAGGCAGTGTGGTGCATGATGTTAGATTTTGTGCTATTACACATGGACATTTGCTACGTACCTTTTTGGCAAGACCAATATTAATGTATTTATTTTTAATTCATTGTGTTAATGTATTTATTTATTACCTGTGTCCATTTTGGGCCCCCATAATGTTGAAGTTGGATCAGGCCAAGATGGTGATGTCAGGAAATATCAACAGGTTCGACTCCCAAATTCAACTCGCTAAGTTCCAACTACTGAAGTTCATTGAATGACTGCAGAGATCCAGCCATCTTTGATTTAATAATATACCATTTGGCGAAAACCCACAATCTAAACCTTTACTATCCTGAGGAGAAGACAATACTGTTAATGTGTAACTGTTATATATATATATATATATATATATATATATATATATATATATGTTATATAATATAAATAAGAGTTATGTGAAGTGAACTGAATACTTCTCTCACATCTCTGTTATCTTCTCCCATGTGTGAATACTATTCAGCTTGGTGCTAAATGATGTTCAGGTGTGCCAAGGTTAGTGGGCACTGCTGAGAGAGGGCTGGTTTAATGTCATCAGCCTCTCATCATACATTGCCAACAGAAAGATTACCACAATTGCTCTTTTGACTCTTGTTACTCACCATCTTATCTGTCAGACATTGACTCTGTGCCTTTTAGCAGGACAATTTAGATAAAGCCCCTGGGACTTAAAGATGACTAAGATGTGCTCATGTTAAAAGAGAGGAAACTCTTACAACTGTGTTTCGTGAGCCTCATTCTTCCTCTCAAATTCATTCACTCACTGAAGCACAATTAAGTATTTATTCATTTTGAGGCTTAAATGTGTGCTGTGTTTAAGCAATTATGATCACAATTTTGCAAGTTTAGAAATGACATCCAGCTAAATTGTCTATTTTTATAGTCTTGATACTAACACTAGTGGAAATGCCCCTGCTGGAAGAGTTGACATACTGAATTGGGGTTCCCAAATCTGTGGTTCCAAGATCATTCCAAGGCCCCCCAAGATGATGAAATGGAAAGAAACCCATAAAGGTCTGTTTATATTTATGTTTTTTACCTTTTTGGTGCAAAATACTGGATAATTCTAACTGTTTAGGTTCCCCAATTAAAAAAGAAAAAAGAAAATCTATCACTAACCTGTGATGAGGGGTCACGACTAGACTAGGTTTAATTTAAAAATGGTTTGTGACCCCTTAGAATAAAGCTAAAAAGGGAAGGGGAACCACTGTATTAGACATAATAAAGTAATAATAATATCACCAACAGCAGCCTATACCACACAAATAAAGTTCTGGAAAAAGCTGTCTTTGAAACAATTGATGAAATGGATGATATAGAGAAGAAAATGAGGTACTCACCTGCCTTCAAAAGATGGACATCTAGCTCCTAACTAGTCTAACCTGGCAACCTCCGCACATCAAAGTCCCATCCAGCAGTGGACCATCCACAGAGTGGTGGTGGTGATGGACGGAGCAAAATGAGGCAGTGGATGTGATACTGGCTGAAGAGGAAGTTTAGATAAGCTGGAAGTCCTGATAGAGGAGCACTTTTGTCCAATTCCAGCTCCAAAGAATTATCAGCTGAAGCAACAATAGTCCAAAAACAGAGTAAAAATGGGAGTTAAAATTGGTGATGTCTTTAGAAGAGATTGGAAAACAATGCCTCTGTGAAAGCTGTGGAGGGAGCTTTGCCTAAAGAAGCAGGTGCAAACTTTAGCTGGGATAGTGTTCAACTTAATCTGAGATCAGTGTTTGGGGAAGGGGTGAGGCGAGGGAAGCTGAGGGGAAGCTGAGGGGAGGGACAGTATAGGAATCTGGGGAAGAGAGGGAGTGGAAACAGAGCAATATCTAAGAAGGAGAAATGGGAGGTCAGATATTTGGAAATGATGGAGAGAAGTGGAAAAACCAAACAGAAATACTGCTTCCCAACACGTTCTAAATGTGAGAGGACAGGAATGTTTTGTACAAAGAGAGGCTGTGATACAGGGCGGGATCTGTCATTGACACTTACAAAGGGCCAAATGATGATAAAATATGACTGGAAACATTGTGGCTTTCATCTTTTTGGGGCAATGACATTTGAAAACCAAGGCTTCATTATTGAATGTTTTCAATTTCTATGAAAATGGAATGTACATTTATTGTTTTGGTATTTTTTCTTTGGACTCTGCCTTTAGATTTAGGCCTCAATTGTGGTATAGAAGTTGCCTGAGTTCACTAAGTACAGTTAAAGCTCAGAGAACCAAAAGTATAGTCTCACTCTGGGGCATTTATGAACAAAAAACAGACACACACACAGTCTGAATCCTTGCTTTTCAAGCTCTGTGGTAGGTAGGGTTACAGAATTAACATGAGTCACTTTGGATACTCTGTGTAACCCCTTTTTTAATTAGGAACAGCCTCATTTACAAGGTTATACAAGACACTTCATTTCCATAGATGTTGGAGAGATAGCGAGGGGAAATCTCAGGTGGATCCACCCTGATAGGGTCTGGGAAGGAGAGGGGAGTCAGTTGGGTCTTTGTTACAGGAGGACAGTGGAAGTAATTGGAGAGGTAGGGAGCAAGATGTGTGAAAGGCAGCGGGACTGAGGGCAAGACCCGGGCTCCCATTAAGCAGCACCGAGGCTCTCTGTGGAGGCATCTTTTATACCTCCGAAATCCTGTTGTGTAAATGGACACATACATCTTAACCAACCTGTGAAAGAGAGCGTCGGACAAAGAGGGACAAAAAACTCAACAGCTACAGATGACCCACTGGGCCGGGGGGGGGGCTTCACCATAGGGTTTGTGTTTTGGGAAATGGGTGGTAAAGGAAGGTAAAGTGGGAAAGATGGAGATACTGATATACTTGATATCTCACACTTGTACCCTTGCTTTCCCACTTACTGGCACAAAAAACAATTCATGAGGAACAGAAAACATGATAGGAAATTATAAACCTAATTTTTTTCTCCTTTATACTTGGGTGGTCGATTTAAAGCTCAACTCTTTCACTCGCAATTTTGTAGTCCTCCCTGTTTCTTACGCTCTATATTGTGGGGCAACAGAGACCATCAACAGAAAACAGAAAGTCAAGCAAATTAAATCCTAACATTTCAGCTGTTTAGTTTTTTTCTGGTAAGTACATTTTATTTTACTGGTTTTAAGCCTGTTTTTTGCTAGTAAAAATTAGCACTTAGCAGCTAGCCTCAGGGGCAGTTCCACCTTCTCATCCAAATCTAGTAACCTCTGGCTCCAAAAGTCCAAGGTGGCAACAGTCAAAATGCAAACTCAAGGTTTAAAGACAGGAGTCTACAAACTAATGGGTGACATTGCGATGGCTAAGTTCATTATTATTTTTTGTAATCTGTTGTTACCTGACTACAGCTAGCCTTATCAGCAAGGCCCGGCTACCCCACTGCCATGGACTCTATCTCACTCAGTCACAACATCACGTCATATTAATGTGAAATCCATAATCATATATTGCACATCTGTGAACTCATCATACTACAAAAGTTCAGTGATGCTGCAATAGTTCAAGAAATCAAGTCAAAATGGAGTTAGCCCAAGGGCTTTGAGCCCTGGAGAAGAGGCAACAGTAGGAGCTGTCATAGCATAAGACAAGAAACATGTCAGTGTACTGCAGACAAAAACTGTGTTGCAGCTCTGATTTTAAATTGTCTTCATGGTTAGAATGGATGTAGATGGGGGCTGAGAGTATCAGTGAGGCATGAAACACCAGAGATATGATGAATTTTCAAACTCAAGTTGTTCTTAAAGCCAAATATTGGACCTTGTTCAATGACTTCAAAGAAGAAGCTTTTTTTTATACCACCTTTCCAATTATTTGAAAAGACAGAAATTACACCAATGATTTCAAAGCTGCAGGAGGATAATGTGTGGGAACAGGGTCAAAGTATCCAGCATCACAAGTTCTGGAGAATCCATCAAGCCTGACCTTCACAAAGAAGGTCCTGGACTGGATACCTGCTGAGCTCTGTTTGGCAGTCACCTAATCCGTGGAGTGGGCCACTCTAATTGAACCCCTATGCCCAGCGGTTGGCTCTGCCCTGCCCTGCCCTCCTCTCCTTCCTTACCATTCACAATGGTGAACCTCCTTCCAGTAACCCAAACCTTCTTACCCCCAAAGACTCCTTCACCTCTGTGCACAAAAGGCCCTGTTCACCCCCCTGCCCTCAATCCCACTTCATAATGCAATGGGGCAGATCAGGGGGCAGATCAGAATACCAACTGCACAGCCAGGTCCTGCTTATGCAGCAAGGTGCTAGGTGCGATCGATACAGCACGGCCACATCAATCTTCCAACCTCAGTCTCATCTTGCATCAGTGAACATCTCCAAGCTCAACCACAGCAGACTTGGATTGATGCATTGTTTGTGAAACCTCAGTGACCCTTGAGGAATTCTTCTTTATCTCTAAAAAAACCCAACACATTATAAGACTAATGCAGTATATTTGTTACCAATGGTCACATTTACTTCCATCTAGAAATTCAATATCCATTTGGGTCTATTTCCAAGTAGAACTGGAGTTCAGCATCTTAACCTGTGCTGTACATTCAGGTTGGGCTTGGGTTGGAGTGCGTTCAAAGGACACGTGACTGCATTGCGGATGTGTGGCTATTATTTGGAAAAGACAAACCAGTAAGACAGATTATTTTTTAATTTTCTAATGCTGTCATGTTACATGCTGGTGCAATGTGCGCAAAAACTACTGTATGGCCAACCAGCTAGTGGAATATTACCAAATTAAACGGTTCACCACCTTGAGATACAAATTGGATAAACTATGGAAGACCAGTGCAAAGAAGGCTTATACATACACATACTGTATGTATTTCTGAACGGTGTATCTCTGTTCAGGAGCTGTTCCTTAATACAATTATATAAAAAAATGGCTCAGTGGTTGTGGTGATGGTGTGTTGAGGGGTGGTGGGTGGCTTAGATATCCCACACAGGATTAGAGCCATGCAGTTGGAAGAAGAGGAGGGGGAAAATAGAGGGAATGCCCCAGAAACACAACACCGCCTGACACGTATGGAATGGACTCTTTGCAGCTCAGCTAAAAACACGCCTGCCAGAAAGAGAGAAGATCTGCAGAATCCCATCTTCTCCACAGCCAAGCATTCAGCCTGTGAAACAGAGCAGTGCACGATGATCACGTGTACATTCTGCACGTAACATGAGTGATCTTGTCAGAGTCGGCCTACTACATAACTTTCTATGAGGACTTTGAAATGAAATACAGTGGTTAATGTGTAAGGAAGCCAATTCAGTTATACAATGTGTTTTTTGTACTTTGCTGATAACCACTTATCCTCCAGCAGGTCACATGGGAGTTGGAGCCAATCTCAGCTGCTATTGGGCAACCATTCACACTCACATTCACACCTATGAGCAATTTAGAGTTACCAATTAACCAACTACCACTAATTAAGAGTACTTGGAGAGAACCCACACAGGCACAGGGAGGACATGCAAACTTCACTATGAAGTGCCCCAGCCGGCCAGTGGGTTTGAATCCAGAGTCCTCTTGCTGTGAGGCGACAGTGTTTACCACTGTTTTTTTTAAAAACATCCAAAAAGTTGTGACAGCCCGGTCAGTGGTGGATCACTCAGCTTGTGTCGATGAAGAATGCAGCTAGTTGCGAGGTCAAATGTGATGTTGTAGGAAGGAAGGAAGGAAGGACAGATGGAAGGAAGGAAGGAAAAGAAGACAGAAGGGAAAGATGGAAGGAAGGAAGGAGAGGAGGAGGGAGGGAGGAAGGAAGTACAGAAGGAAGGAAGGAAGAAAGGGGCATGGAGGGAGGGAGGAAGGAAGTACAGAAGGAAGGAAGGAAGAAAGGGGCATGGAGGGAGGTAGGAAGGAAGGAAGGAAGGAAGGAAGGAAGGAAGGAAGGAAGGAAGGAAGGAAGGAAGGAAGGAAGACAGGGGGATGGAGGAAGGAAAGAAGTAAGGGAGGAAAGAGATAAGGAGGGAGGAAGGAAGGACAGATTGAAGGAAGGAAGGAAGGAAGGAACAAACAGTTAAAACAGATGGGGTCAATTTGACCCGGGAGGACGACAGGAAGGATGTAACATTAGCTCAGCGCCATTGTGCTCCAGTAAAGCCAAGAGAGAAACAAGACTTTTAGCAAAAACTCATGCTGTACTTCACCAACTGCAGAGGTGACAAAGCACAAATAGTGGGCAGAGAAGTTTGATATAGTATAGTAAGTCTGAGAAGAGTGCATCACGTGGGTATAACGGCTGTCCATTTAAACTAGCTGAGAGCTTTGTATCATTTAAAAATACTACAATAAAAAGGTGGAATAATTATAATTTATTTCTTTAATAGAAGTGAAAACACCATTATACAGTACAGGTGTGGAAATGGCATTATGAGTTCAAGAAAGAAAAAAAGAAAGAGTTTACCATTAAGGATACCATGATACATGTAAGAAACTACAGAGAGCAAACGTGATATAAATTAAATACCATATTCTTAACAGCGCAAGGCAAAGTGTATTACAGATTAGCAGTTATCTCTTATCTTATATAGATTTTTTTTTTTTTTTTTTTTTACATCTGTAAATAACCTCTGCATTTGGTATAACTGGAAAATAGAGGTGAGGGGTGACAAGAGCACAAATGATATTTTAAAATGTCAAAAACTACAAATGCCCATTAATGACGACACAGTTTCCCTGAAATGACACATCTTATGCACACGCTGACATTTTAAAATCAAACATATCAAAGAAATATCAGAATATGCAAACCAAAAATCAAAACCATCCACCTTACCATCATCATCATCCCATTACTTCCCGTTTAAAGCACTCATAATAAAAATGCAAGTGAGTCAAGACAGGACAGAAAGAAAACACCCAAAAAGAGAGATCTCCAGTTATCTACTACACAAAGCAAGTCTGTGTCAGAGGAGTGATCCAGACGGCACTGTAAAGGCTCCTACAGGACGACGGCACCTTGACACATATTCACACTTATTTCTGTACTGTGACAAAAAAGACTAAATTTCACTGGAAGGTATAGTTTGTATAGAACGTGTATGAGAGAGAGAAACATTTTTATACAGGCAGCTCTAATCACTGACAATAGCATACATCTTTGACACAAGCACTTCACCTAGCACCTCTTTACATTTACATAAACTCTTTTGTATTTAAGGTCTCGCAGCATTGAGACTTTTAAAAAGACCTGCTTGACCTTTTAGTTTTGGTTTTATGGTAACATGCAGTTGATCCCGATTTTCTATACAGTTGCATGTTTGAGCTGTTTAGGCTCAGGTGTGTTGAAATCTATCCAAGCATACGTTGAGCAAGATCCAATTTGGAGTCTCCGTCAATCTGACCTGCCTGTCTTTGGATAAAGGGAGGAAACCAGAGTGATTCCTTGTATGAAGCTATATATATATAAATCCTCTTGAAAAGGCTCAAGGTTTGGCTTAGAATTTGACATCAAACATGAAACATTGAGCATTAATACTCCAGCTCCTATACCTCAGCTTAATTTAAGAGCTGGATCATCACATAACAATTTCTTTAAAAGCAGCAAACCTACAGCAAAGTGATCCTGGTGTCATTTCCAAGTTCTCCCAATGTCTGTCATGAAAATCAATGCCTATGTGAGCCACTGGAAAAGTTCACAACCCCTCTCCGTCCCGTGAAACAGCAGAACATTAAAAGTGCTTATGAGACGGATGTGAAGGAGAGATTGAGGTGAACAGGTGAAGGGGTGAGAGCCTGTTGGGTGAACCTATTCTAACCTAAATGCAGTCAAAGTGTCCATGACACAGCAACTGGTGTGTGGTTTCCATACAGACCGGACCTCAACGTTTCTCAACTGCCTCTGCAGGGGGAGAGAGAGCTGCTCCATTCATGGCCTGGACAGCTAGAAGACCTGCGGTAACTTGAGCGTCTTACACTCCTTCTTTTCTCCGTCCCAGAGCCGAGATCACCTACGACTTGTCTCGTCTTTCTGCCAGGGCGTCTTGACTGAGCGGCAGCCATGTGCTCTGTTATCTGTTATCCTTGTGATTTCACATCGAGGGGTTATCCCAGGATATTTCACTGCTATCAAGAGTCATGTGAAAAAAGAGGAAAAGATTTTTGTTCCTTGAAAACAGCAAATCTAATTAGCAAATCTACTCTGGCAAAATAATGGTTAAAAAACGGTAAATTCTTCTTCTTTTTTTTTTTTTTTTTGCAATGCAAACACTTGGCAGTACCACACCCATACACTTTCACCCAAATTGCATAGTCACAGGCATTAAACATTGAACATTGAACTCTTCACTGCTGCCAGAGAACACCATTCACAGTTTGCTGTTAACGGGTCTCAAAAGAACTTATAAGAGCTGTTAATTACGCTGCAGCAAAGCCAGCAAGTCACTAAGAAAATGCAATTTAAAACTACAGAATGTAAAAACACAGATGCTCGTGGTTTTTAAACCCAATTTTCATCCGATGGTGTGTTTTTCCCTTTCACCCAATTTTCACTTCTAAATATAAATACTAATACATTACCTTATTCTTATGCATGGTGCAGCAGTGTCACCACCAAGTCAGGCAAGCAAGGGGACATTTTTAAATCCTACAATCTTAGATCTAATCAGACAAAACACTCTAATTATAAAGTGGTTTTAGTTTTAAAATGAATGTGCAATTTATGCATTTTCGACTGGAAATGATGGCAGCTTTTTTTTTTTCTCTCTCTCTTTTGAGAGACTATTCGCACCGTGTTTGTTTATATAAAACTTTTCAGAAATGAGATGTAAACTTTAGTCTTAGCTAAAAGCAAGTCAATCACAAAAATGTGCGACTGGCAATACTTTAGATAAAATCTTTGTAAATGTGGAACACCTATGTGCAAATATAATATTGTATATATTTGATCTATATGGTGGACAGCAAACATCTTTACATTCAAGGCTGCAATATACCTTACTTTACTCAAAAAAAAAAGAAAAAAGAAAGAGGCTCAAGTCAAAGTTTAGTATCCAGTAAATGTTCATTATCTAAAATTCCTGAAGTCCCATCAATCTAAACCCACAGAGCCCCCCGAGGAGCTGCAGCGGCTTTTGACTTTGGGCACCACTAATATCTCATCCCCATCTCGAATGCTGTAGGAGTGGAGGGCCCGGCAGCCGCACCTCAACTCCTCAGGTCCAAGCATTGAACACATCTCCCGGTTGATGTAGAAGAGCCTGATCCCGTTGGTGGGCAGCTGCAGCAGAGTTTTGAGGTGTTTCTTCAGGTCTCCCACCGTCTGCTCCAGACGCAGGCTGACCGCCTCAACCCTCTCACCCCAGCGAACATCCACCATGGTGGAGCGGGGTCGCAGGTCCACCTCTGCAAGCGGGGCCAGCTGACCGTACTTGGATACAAGGATGTGGTACCTGAGAGAGAGAGCAGAGCTTATGAAAGGTTTTGCTAATATTTGCTCTTAAAGATGAGAGAGTGACAAGTAGGTGAGAAGATTTCTGTGAAGATGTGAAAAATTCTTAACATATCTTTTCATTTGAGGATGCGTGCTGCATATGTATGTGCGTGCAAGTGTAACTGTGTTTCCATGAAAATGCTGAATAAATGTTAAATAAATAGTTCAACATGAGATGAGACGTTAATATTAATCTCATGTGTGTGTGTTCAAAGCTCAAAAGATAAATGTTTTAAAATACCAACTACCAACACCTCTAAAGCTCACAGATTAAAATGTTACATACCGTTAATTGAATCTATATACAAGCACAAATGTTAAAATTATAATCTTGGCTTTAGTATGATTTACATGCTTTAACTACTGTGACTTTCTACAGTCGGTGACGGAGAGGTTGATTTAGCAACATTGTTCCAGCATAGAGATCTCTAGTAAAAACTGTATCTGGTAACCAAGCTATCAGAGCACATTACTCCAGTTCTCAAGTCTTTACACTGGCTCCCAGTCAGCTGTAGAATAGATTTTAAAGTTCTGCTACTGGTCTACAAATCACTGAATGGTTTAGGTCCAGAATACATGAATGACATGTTAGTAGAATATAAACCCAGTAGAGCTCTGAGATCTACTGACTCAGGTCAGATAGTTGAGCCCAGAGTTCAAACTAAACATGATGAAGCAGCTTTTACACAACTGGAACAAACTACCAGCAGAAGTGAAATCATTTTTAAATCCAGGTTAAAAACATTTCTCTTCTCCTGTGCTTATGATTGAGCTTTTTTAAAGCACTTTACATTTTAATCTTTCATTTGCACTCTTTGTCCTTTTAATGATTTTAAAGCTAATTTATTATTTTATGCTGCAATCTTATATTTAATGCTCTATTCTAGCATTTTATTTCTCTCTTTCTATTTTTCTGTACTTTGTTTTTATTATTAGTGGGGGGGGGGTTTCTCAAATTACATGTTTTTCAGTTTTATGTAAAGGATATTGAGTTGCCATTGTGTATGAAATGCGCTATATAAATAAAACTGCCTTGTCTATAGCCAGAGATGCTGCACAGAAGACCGACATCAAGCAGTTATTCCATTGTGTAACTCATAAAACCACTAATTATCACTTTTACATACAATAAATAAGCATTCCCAAAATGTTCAACTACTCCTACTACTACTTTTTTATATTTCTGAAAATTCCCCAAAATAAAATAAGTCATCAAGTGTTTCCACTAATTACCTTCATGTGAATCTATTTAAAACGATGTGATGGTATGACTTAATTTATGGAGAACACTCACTGATGATAAATTAATGATACATCATGGCATTTCATTGACACTTCCTACCTAATTTATTCTTTATACGTCACGGCAGAATGGTAATATAGACTGTCTGGACTTAAACCTGGGACATTGAAGTTACAGCCACCCCTCCATTCATTTTTTAAAATTTTTTCATCTTTCTGGTACAGTGAAGGCCTTAAACGGTGAGTAGAAGTATGACATGTTACATCTATCGAGCAGCCGTGTGAAGGACGTTTTCAACATGCTAACCACAGTCAGTATTTTGGCCTTTCCATTAATTTTTTTTTTTGTGTGCAAACTTAAAAAAAAATTAGCATTAACAGTGTACTTAATGAACCTGGAGTGTGTGTGTTTAACAGGCAGTGGAGAAACACTGAGTTCTCTGCCTCTCTCGCTTTGCCGTGAGAAAGCTCTCTGCCACCTCCGGGGAATGCGTGTTCGAGATAAGGACCCAGGAACGATTAAATAAAATCCAGGAGAAAAGGCCTTGTGCTTTCAAAGCTACTGTAACAGCTGGGCCAATCAAAGCAATTTCCCTTCCCTCTCCAAAAACTTCCCCACAAAGCCAATCCCCTGGCCTGGGGTTTCTGGCCAAAACTTGGTGGTACGCCCTGGGAATTCTCCTCTCAGGCCACGGTGCACAAAGTGCCATTCTGAGAGAGGCCATTTAGCTAAAAGGCTTCATTTAAGATGGTAAGCATGGTATAATGGGACAAACAATGCTGCAGGTGATAACAAGCCAGCATTCCTATTGTCCTTTCCAGCATTCTTCAATAATGGACAGTAAAGTAGTAACAGAAATAAAAGCTTTTGGAGCTAATGCAGATACCATCTACACCAGATCTTAGCTGCCTTCTTTTTTTTTTTTTCTTTTTTGTTGGCGTTTCATCTCGCCTCATTCTCTCATTGCGACGGACCTCTTGTTGAAAGATGACCTGCTTCAGAAAAGTTAAAAAGTTGATTTCCCCACTTCACCTCCCACACTGACCCTCAATGTCCTCTGTTCCTTTAAGCCCCCACTCTCTCATTCCCTCTCTACTTATTCTACTGGATACGCTGACTCTCAGATTTCTCTCTTTTTCTTGCAACTAATCCTTCCTCTCAAGCCAACACATTTCCTTCTTTTTTTTTTATGTCTGTCTCTTAATCAAAACACTTGGAGCTAGGCCTGCAAGATTCTTAGTACCACTACAGAGCCTCTACCACACTCCCAGATTATCCAATTCAGGTCTATCAATCTCTATCAAGTCTGATTTATGGTTTGAAGCTGCGTTTATGGTTACTCAAAGCCAGACCATGTCAGATCTGTTCACCTGAGAGGCTGCGACCCAGCCTTCAGGCTCTGATCTCTGGGGGTAAGCAAGGCCACAGCCCCATCCGAAAAGGAAAGGGGATAGCGGTGCATTCGCTGCTTACTGAGCGTGTCCGACAACCCCACAACACCCACATGCAGTCATGGCGACCCCCCCACCCCCCACCCACCCTCAAAAAAACCTCGGACCTGCACTGAGAACTTGGCTCCATACCAAGCCTACGAACACATGGCTCAAGTGGAGGGGAAATGAGCGTGGGGTTCAGTAAAAATGTCTTTTCAGATGAGTGATGCATGACTTCGGAGGCACACATCGTGATCACAGAAATGCACCTGAGATCTCGCAACTTCCTGTGACATCAGAAAAACAAACCAATCTCCCAATTTAAGGTTTGCGGTTGACAAGAGTAGGTGTATACATTTTTTAAAAAAAAGAAAAATGAAAAAAATCAACCTGCTACTTTGTGTATCAGTTTTCCAATCAGAGAATTTGCAGCACAAAGGACTCATTGAGCAGCGAGAGACTGGTGGCATTGTCTCCCAAAGGTTAGCCCCCCCCCGCCCCCCCCCCTAAGTCAGGGACTACACCTTCCTTCACAAATCCCTCCCCGACATTCTGCTGAGGTTAAGTGGAATGTAGTTGGTGAATAGTGTGGGCAATTATTTGTGCCAAACAAAGAAAAAAAATTGACTCTCATATTTTCAAAGTACAGACGACTAAGCGCTGGGTTTATCGGGGGTTTGTCGCTATTGTTCCAACTTTACAGATGTTCAGGTAAGAATCCTCTAAGTGGGAACACATGTCAATACTCGCTGCTTAATATTTTAGCTTTTCACTGATGTGGGCTATTAAAGGCTGGCAGCGATGTTTATGTTTATCAGTGATTGGTATTGGTTCTAAAAAGTCTAAGCAAAACATCTCTACTGTCTATTATTCTTCTACTTGTGGTGGTATTGAAGCATAAAATAACAGCTACAGTAATGCATCACTAAATACACCTGCTTTAAAAGTGATAATACATGCTTATGTTTGAGTACCTCTCAGGAAGCTCCTGTTCTGGACAGTCCTGGTAGTACCTGATGAAGAACCTCTCAGCATCCTCTCTCTCTCCATCAGACACCGCTCCCCCATTCAGTACCACCACAGACGGCAGCCTGCGGGCAACAAAAAAATATGACTTTTCATTTGGAAATATGACGATCGATCGGAGGTCAGTAAAGATTTGATGTGGATGTTCGGACTTACTGTGCTAAAAGGAGGCTACGTCTCTCGTGGGTGGTGTAAGGCTGCAATAAAGGAATCCCCTTCGCTTTGACTTCCTTCAGCTTAGGGATATAATTCAGCCTTTCAATGTCCTCCCACTTACTTAGCCCTGAATAACAGAACATCACAGAGTTTTAGGGTCACGCTGAATACTGAAAAGTGACAATGACAGATGAAAATGTGCACAGTCTTTCATTATCTGTCTCAAGACCTGAGTTGTTGAGGTTGATGCTGCACAGGTTGGGGAAGAGGCGCTGCAGTGTTTCCTGAGTGTCGCTCACACAGGCCACGCTGTTATTGGCCAGGACCAGTGTTCTCAGACTGGGATACATCGCCCCAAACTTCCTCACTTCTGCCCATTCCTGAAGCTGGTTGTCTGTGATCTGCAGCAGGCGTAGCGACGGGCAGGACGCCTCGGAGTCTGACACAGTGTTGTAGTCATTCAGGCACAGGAAAAGCTCCTCCAGCCTGGACAATAATAATAATGATAATAATAATAACTTTATTTGTATAGCAGCTTACTCACAAGAAATGCAGCTCAAAGTGCTTTACAACCAGGCGAGGAGTTCTGGTCCTCTGAAATGAGGCCAACGCAGAAGTAACTTAGAACTGCATTATATCAAAAGGCCACCAGGGGGCGGCCGCATTGGTGTTAAAAGGACTTCTGTCTCTGTACAAGTCAATGGAGAATTCACCAACTTCTCACTTGATTTCTAACCTCATTAAACATTTTCAAAATGTGTTTATGGTCTCAATCGCTAGTTTAAAGCCTTCTTCAATGCAGTATGATGTTCATTTGTGACATTTTGGCCTCCCTGATTTTATATTTGACGATAAAGCAGGGTATGCATTAGGGCGTGGCTACGTCATGATTGATAGGTTGATTGCCCAATGTCCTCGAGATCCAGCCCTCGCAACCATAGCAACCTCCCCGCTCCGCCCATGGCTCCTCAGGTGCATGCTTTTCCCAGCATGCACTTGAAATTTTCAAGATGGCGCTGCCTAGATTCGAAACTATTGGCTTCCGAGCAGCAGTCCACAAACCAATGGGTGACGGTCTATGTAAAAGAAATTACATGCAGCAAGTCCTACACATATATGTAGGGCCTAAAAAGAGCATAAAACAATGTTAAAAAAAGAACAAAAATGAAAGAAATAATTTAAAAAGTATAAGTAAAAGTAGCTAAGATATAGAATAAATAGAATATAAAATATAAAATTAAGTGTTCAATGGTGCATAAGTGTGAAAATGGCGTAAAAGGGGGTTAAAAGCTACAGTGAAGAGGTCTGTCTGTTTTATATAAAGCACATTGAGTTGCCATTGTGTATGAAATGCTCTATATAAATAAAACTGCCTTGCCTAATATGTTTCCTGCAAAAATGACAGTTCTTTGTGGTTGAAAACTTACATTGGTGTTAAAAAACAGCAAGGCATAGGCATATTTGTAGGGGACTATTTTTAGCAGTGGAACAATTCATTTGTAATTTTGGTCTTCTGTCGGATTTGGAAGGAAGGAGGGAAGGAAGGAGGGAATGAAGGAAGGAAAGAAGGGAGGGAGGAAGGAAGAAGGAGGGAGGGAGGGAAGGAGGGAGGGAGGGAGGGAGGGAGGGAGGGAAGGAGGGAGGAAGGAAGGAAGGAAGGAGGGAGGAAGGAAGGAAGGAGGAAGGGGGGAAGGAAGGGGAGAAGGAAGGAAGGGAGGGAGGGAGGAAGGAAGAAGGAAGGAAAGGAGGGAGAGTGGAAGGAAGGGAGGAAGTAAGGAAAGAAGGAAGGAAGAAGGGAGGAAGGGAGGAAAGGAAAGGAAAGAAGGAAGGACATAAAGGAAAGAAGGAAGGGAGGAAAGAAGGAACAGTCAAAACAGACGGGGTCAATTTGACCCGGGAGGACGACAGGAAGGTTAACAGTGACAAATAAGCAGATTGCTTTCCATCAAACATCACAACTAGAGACAAGGCCGACATGTGTCATCACTCACTCCGGTGTGTGTCGGGTGAGCGTGTGCACGGTGTCCCAGCTGACGTGCGTATTGTTGAGGACGAGTCGTCGCACTCGGGAGAAAACCTCGGCCATGCTGGGCTCCAGCTCTACGCCGGTCAGAGGGTTCATGCTCAGGTTCAGGAAGTCCAGGTGGGGGATGTTGGAAACGATGGTGGAGATCTGGTGACCCGTGAGTGTTCATATAAAAATAAAGACACACACAAAAAAAGGAAATGTTAGAAAGAACACTGATTATATACAAAACATAGCTTTGATTTGGTTTAATCATTTTTTTTAGGAGTGCTTCATATTAGCTTCCATAATCTTGTTTAACCTCCATGTCATCCTCACTGATCCGGTCTGTTTTGACTGTTCCTTCCTTCCTTCCTTCCTTCCGTCCTTCCGTCCTTCCTCCCTCCTTCATCTCTTCCTTCTTTTTTTTCCTTCCTTCCTTCTATCCTTCCTCCTTCATCCCTTCCTTCTTTTTTTCCTTCCTTCCTTCTATCCTTCCTCCTTCATCCCTTCCTTCCTTCTTTCTTTCCTTCCTTCCTTCTATCCTCCCTCCTTCCTCCCTTCCTTCCTTCCTCCTTCCTTGCTCTGTCCTTCTTCCCTTCCTTCTTTCCTCCCTCTCTCCTCCCTTCCTTCCCTATTTCCTCCGTCCTTGCTTCCTTCCTTCTCTTCCTTCTTTCCTTTCCTCCCTTCCGTCTATCCTCCCTCCCTCCTCCCTTCCTTCTTTGACTCGAGGACAACAGGAAGGAGGACTTCACAGTTTCTGTATATGGGTTGTGTGCATTTCTCTGTGGACTGAGCGTTCTGACACTTTCACAGTATTTATAGAACCTAGATCTGCTTTATAATAAAAAAAGGAAATGCAAATCTCCCTTCCTACACTATGTTCCCTTTAAAAGCTTCTCATGCTGTGCTCTTCTTTCATTTTAGCTCTAAAAAGTATGAAAAAAAGGTTTGTTTAAAATAAACATTATCTAGTTTCAGTGCCGGTTTATCGATTTAAAAAAACCCCATCAAGCTCTAGCTATTGCTTTTATTTGATTAACAACTACGAAATATACAACCACCAATCATAACATCAATATACATATACATATACAATCATGCACACCCATCTATTAATAAATAAAGGCACCGTTACCACTCCTGAGCCAATTAATCTGAGTGGGAACAGGTGGCACAGCTGAGATTATCTGCTTACATCCCACTGATGTATCTGTATTTTTTTTTCATCCCTATTAACAACCTGCAGGCACAGTGGACACACACAGATACAATGGATCCCTTTTTCACCTGTGACATGTCACAGTAGGGAAAGCACAGGTGTGAATAATAACATTAATGATGGCTGAATTAATTTTGGCTGCTTCATTTTTCAGGCTCAGTCTCCACAACCCTGCTCCTGGAGAGTTACTGCCCTTCATGTTTTAGTGTATCTCCACCACTTTAACACATCTGATTATAATTATTAGCTCGTTATCAGGCAGCTGAAGCTTGTCAAAGGGCTAGATAACAAGTTAATTACACAAATCCGGTGTGTTAAAGTGGAGAGATACCTAAAACATGCAGGCAGTAGCTGTCCAGCAGCAGGGTCGGAGACTATTGTTAGAGTATATTGTCCCTGCTGGCTCACCGTCACACTGTCATAGCTTACTGGGACACTTGAATTGAACAAAGCCATCGTTAGTATTGTTAAATTAAACACCTGCGGTCAAACGTTGAATTTTATATGATAATTTATTCCAAATTCACTGAAGCACAAAAAATAATTCTTATGCAGCACTGCTTCTTAATAATCTGAAATATTCCAGCAGAGCAGCTCGAGATACGAGCCACTGAAGAATTCATTGGGGTAAAACTGGTAACACGCCTCCGTGAACAAGTTTATTCCCTGTCCCACTTCTGGCAGTCACACACCACACAGGCTTTAGTTGTCAAGACATTTGCACACACATATTGTCTCTGCAGCAGCTGATGTGAAGTACGACTACTGAATGACTCATAAGCATCTACACTAATTAGTTTTGCTTTTGAGAAATACTTCAAGATCTTTGTGGGACACCCACCTCCACCCAGTCGTTAAGTTGATTGTAGGAAAGGTCCAGCTCCACCACATGGGCGCAGAAAGCTGCGATGTCCGACTTGTCGCCGGCTTTATTGATCCCGCAGTCGTTCAGGACCAGGATGCTGGGCAAGAAGAGGCGATCCACTGGAAGAAAAACACTTTCGATTTAGCCTTTGATTGAGCTTTTAAGACATGTAGGAGGTGTGCACTGAAAAAGATGTGGTGATGTCAGGTTGTAATTTTGACTACTGATGGCAGCGCTCACTGACCCTTACATACTGTTTGGGTCAAATTTGACATCTGACATCTGTAAAAACACCCCAAATGTCTTTTATTCTGAAATTTGATAACTTTTCCTAACCTTCGTATCGTCCTCCTGGGTCAAATTGACCCCGTCTGTTTTGACTGTTCCTTCTTTCCTCCCTTCCTTCTTTCCTTACCTCCTTCTCTCTTTCTTTCCTCCCTCCTTCCTTCTTTCCTCCCTATTTTCCTTCCTCCATCCTTTCCTTCCTTCTCCCTTCCTCCCTCCCTCCCTCTCTCCTTTTCTTCCTTCCCTCCTTCCTTCCTTCTCCCTTGCTCGCTCCCTCCTTTCCTTCCTTCTTCCTCCCTCCCTCCCTCCTTTCCTTCCTTGTTCCTTCCTCCTTCCCTTCCTTCCTCCCTCCCTCCCTCCTTTCCTTCCTTCTTCCTCCCTCCCTTCCTTGTCTCGAGGACAACAGGAGGGCTAAAATTTCCCAAAATGCACAAAAGTCAAAAAAACTTTGTCCATTGAGGCTGTTACAGGTCATGTTTGACCCATCTATCTATTGACATGGCTTTTAGTTAAATGAATAGTTAATAGTTTTAATAAGATAGTAGTTATGAGGATTTCTTTTTATGATGTAGCAGTGAAGACTGATGGCTCTAATGGTTATACAATAAACCACACAGCTTCATAAAGTTCTTGTAAGTTTCAGTTTCAATAAAATACATTTAAATCATTATTGCTATGTTATAGTTTTATGTATTAGGTAAAATAGGACATGACATTGAGTGATAGGTGCTTTTTCTCCAAAAACAAATGGTGTAAAACCTAAAAAATACACTCTCTCTGCTCTCTGAAACATTAATAAAGGTTTAATCACACATTTATTGATAAAGTCAGATCGACTATTGATACTTTCTAAACAGGTATAGACACTTTTTATAAGGGGATTCTTACCATGATGGTGTAGAATATGAACAGTATGTAACGTTTAACATGATTAATTAAATGATTTATGTCTTTGAATCTGCACCAGCTAACTGTAATTGTGCTTTAAGAAATCAGTTTGCACCGTTAAAACTTAAAGGTGGCTTGATAAGCTCATTACAGCTCTATATTTTTATTCTCTTTCCCTTCACTGAAATGTCATTATCACATTTAACAATGATTAGCACAACTGTTTCAGAGCAGCGAGAGCAGCCATATGACCGGCTGGCAGAGTATTTCATTATCACCACACCCGCTTATCTATACTCACCTTCGCCCCTCCGTTCTGCACGTTGCCCTGCCGCACATACACACACTAAAATAGCCTGTTCTCCTAAGACCTGACACCTTGCATTTGTCGTTGAACTTGTGTGGTTAAATACGGCCCTTAATGTGTTTTTTTTAAACACTTAAATACTATTCAGGGTTTAATTTTATCAATTTTTACCTTTGAGAGAAGAACAAAACACTTTACAACTTTCCTTTTAGCCAGAAATGTGATGACTCACTCTCATGTGACCCAGAAAATAGAAAAAATGGAAATATTTCAACTTTATAAAAATGTTTTTGTGCAGCTGATACACATTTTTGTTGAGGGTTTGACTCACATTTATTAAAAAACAAAACACTGTTGATTCACATTTGTGTGAAGTGCTATGTAACGTTGGACCATTATTGTATATCGTGTGATTGTAAATATCTTTTCTCCATCAACAAAAAAACCTTAAAACTAAATAATACACTCTCTCTGCTGTCTGGAAACTCCATTAAGGATTAATCACCAATCTATTAACGACTGATGAGGTTATTCATGAATGATTTGAGGTTCTGAGATTATGTATAGAGACTAATTAGGTCTCCTCACCAAACCTAGAATACATACTGTACTAAATCAGCTCATGGTGCCTTCAGCCATTATGCTCCTACTCTTTGGACTTCTTTAACACATGAACTCAGGTCCGTTACAACAGTGTTTTCCTTTAACCCTCCTGTTGTCCTCGAGTTAAGGAAGGACGGGAGGAAGAAGGAAGGAAAGGAAGGAGGAAGGAAGGAAAGGAGGGAGGAAGGAAGGGACGAAATGAAAGATGGAAGGGTGGAAGGAAAGGAAGGAAGGAAGAAAGGATGGAGGAAAGAAGGAAGGAAGGTAGGAGGGAAGGGTGAAAGAAGGAAGAAAGGAAGGTAGGGGGGAGGAAAGAAGGAAGAGAGGAAGGTAGGGGGGAGAGAAGGAGGGAGGGAGGAAAGAAGGACGGGAGGAAGGAAGAAAGGGGGATGGAGGAAGGAAAGAAGGAAGGGAGGAAGGAAGAAAGGGGGATGGAGAAAGGAAAGAAGGAAGGGAGGAAAGAGAGAAGAAGGAAAGAGAGATTTTTTAAATTCTGTCTCATATGTTCTTATATGTGTTTTTATATATGTGACATCTTCTTATTTTATTTGTTTTACAGTATATATGTAATGTTAATGCAATCATATATATTTTTGTCATGTATGATCTTTACTTGTTTTTAAGCACATTGAGTTTACACCTGCCGTATGAAATGTGCTGTATAAATAAATTTGACTTGACATCCTGACATCATCATCATCATCATCATCATCATCATCATCATCACGTCTCACCTTTTACTGGGGATCCAGGAGGGCTGGGTAGGACCACCACTCCTTGGCCATAAGGGAAATTTTCGGGGTTGTATTTCTCACTGATGACTTGGACGAAGGTGTGCATCTCGTCTTCATCAGAGGACTCCATTGTACCAGTCCTGAACACGAAACAACAGTTAGTTTTCTTTCCTTACCTCTTTTTTTTTTGAGCCATGCAAGTGATTTACTGATAGTAGTGTAGGTTTATTACAACAAATATACAAAGCTGGGGTCAGTTCAATATTGTTTGGTTACAATATTTGCAGGGTCATTATAGTTTTGAAAGTTTCATTAGTTATTTTATTTTTATTTAGTTTTTCAGTTTACATTACTATATACTGAATGATCATCGTTCCCTGCTGTTTATTATGTCGTATTTTTAGGCTTTACTTCTGTTTATTTCTTGCTTTGTCTTGCCTGTATTTCTATGTTTGTAGTGCTTTTGTTGCATTTTGTCTTTTTGTTCTAATGCTATTTTTTTTGTTAAGGACCCCCCTCGAAAGGGATTATCCTAATACAGTATTTCAATGATTTCAGCTTGAATTAAATTAGTTTAACAAGTGATTAAGTAGTTCTAGTTTAGTTTTTATTCACTTTTAGTTTTTCAGGTATTAGGAGGAAAAACATTGATTTGTAAAAGCTTAAAAAGATGAAAGAACGCATGATACCAAATATGGTTTACCAAGTCACTGTTCATTAAATGTTTTATTATTTTATTCTTTTATCAGAAATTATTACCTGGAGCTGCAAAACTTTAAATGATCTGCATTAATATCCAGAATGAAGCTGATATTATCTGCAGTTTGTTTTGCATTGTTCATTGTAGTTTTTATTTAGTTTATGTTTTTTTTAATTTAATTTAATTTCACAAAATTATTTTTTCACTACTAGTCTCAGTTGTAGTCTTTCATTAACTATATAATAATAACCCTGACTATTTGATGGATTAATATAGCAAATAAATAGTGAATTTGTATGGGGCTATTTTTAGCCGCGTATACCTTACACTAGGGAGTAATTATGGCACAAGGGATCGACTCAAAATAAACTAGTGTCTGTGTTCATGGTGATGACAGCACACGTGAGCCAGTACAGCAGTGTGAATAACTCATATCAATCTAATGAGCTGGAACAAGCAGAGGTTTAGTATTTGTGACTCGAATTAGGCAATTAGTTTTTTGCTGATGGATAAATCATTGCAGCTCTTCTAACATTTTTATTTTACTTTATCGAGCTACTCATTAACATGTAAAGCTGCAAAAAGCAACTGTTGTCGGCACTCAAAGTAACTTTCAATAATCAGGAAGTATAAAAGGCAGAAGTAACAGTAAGTTTAATATGTCCTCTGTAACACTGTGAGGACTAACAGTGATAGTTGTAATAATTAGCTCAAGCACAGATCTACGAGAGCAAACATTTCGTGTTTACTCCAGAAGGGCTTTTCTCCTTCAAGGCACCTTCAGTCTCACTCTGCCTGTCAATCTCCTATGAGTTGAAGGATCACACACACACTTACAGTAAACGCTACTCGTGTTCCTCCTAAGAGTGAAGTCAGCACTTTGGGAGATATTCTTCATGCACAGCTCAGAGTGGCCCCACCATAAACACCCTGATCAGTTCATTTGCACTAAAGAGAAACATTTAAGCTGCACTGAGTGTGAATAAACCTGCACCAAAAGTACAGATTGACTTCTATTCAGGAAAGATTTGTAGTTAAAAGCCTCAAAACATGCAAAAAGGACTTGTATGATCATGTTAAGTAACACAATGAAAATGGAAGCAGTGTAACCAGTTTAACCAGTGTAACTCTGGTGGCCACGAGGCAGCTTCACTGAAGCATTTTGGGGGTTAAAGGCACTTCATAGGTAATAGGAGAGTCTTTTTTGCAATAATTCTCAATTTGACCTGCATTTCCAAGAGCTTTTTAAATATAATTAATAAACTATTATAACAACATTCACAATCACACCATCAAATCTGATTTTCAGAACCAGACAAAGGATTTAAACTAGTTGAAATGGATTATCACCTCTGTTCATACTAGTTAGACATAGATTTAGTTACACTACAATACTAAAATAGCAGTAGTAGTGGTAATAATAGTAGTGTTTGTTTGTTTAACTTGCAAAAATGAGCTTTGTTAAATGTTAAGTGTTTATTAATCTGCATTGTCCCTTTTAAAATAAAATAAAAGCTCTAACGCAGCAGAAGTTGTAGTAGTAGTAGCTGCAGTTAGGAAAATGAAAGCTCTAAAGCAACAGAAGCTGTAATAGTAGAAGCTGCAGTTAGGAAAATAAAAGCTCTAAAGCAGCAGAAGTTGTAGTAGTAGCTGCAGTTGGGAAAATAAAAGCACAAAAGCAGTAGAAGTTGTAGTAGTAGAAGCTGCAGTTAGGAAAATAAAAGCTCTAAAGCAGCAGAAGTTGTAGTAGTAGAAGCTGCAGTTAGGAAAATAAAAGCTCTAAAGCAGCAGAAGTTGTAGTAGTAGTAGCTGCAGTTAGGAAAATAAAAGACAGATAAACATTGTTATACAGAGAGGGGGGGGGGGGCAAAAAGCCGTCCCTGGTAGAGCCTTTGACGGCTGAACAAATAAATGGATTTAACCAACGAAGAAGAAGAGGAAGAAGTATCTACGTGCGTATGTTCTGTGCAGGGCTCCCTCGGGCCACCAGATTTAGATCACTGTCAGCCACTTCAAACCTTCTCACTCAGTCTTGCTTCTCGACATTTTTCTATCTCTCTGTGTGTGTGTGTGTGTGTGTGTGTGTGTGTGTGTGTGTGTGTGTGCTGGATGATAAAAAAAAAGGTCTAAAAATAACCCGTCGACATCAACTGACGAGACAAGAGAAGCAGAAACGTGAGAGGCACAGCAGCACTGACATGAGCAGGTGCACAGCTGACACCAGAGTGACGAGACACCTGTTCATACTGAAATCCAGGATGTGTACATCTAAAATAAATACATTAAATATCATTATATATATATATTAATAGTTTGTGTTATAAAAATGTGAAAAAACGACGTTACAATTTAAAGGATGATGTCTTAAGATGTCTTGTTTTTCTATCACATGTGACAAAGAAAAGCACATTTGAGAAGCTTAGAGTAGCACAATTATTGTATTTTTGCTTAAATAAAACAACTTAATGATTATTTAATTATCTAAATAGCTGCCTGATTGATATTCTGCTCATCAACTAATTGATTAATTGCCCAATCGATTAAATCGCTTAAATCTAATCAACATGAACGCATCACGAACAGTTTCGACTCATGATCTACCATTTAAACAAAGGAGTTTGTCAAATATGTGGATTTTCAGCTTTCTTTCACCCTATTTTATGGACTTGTGACACAAACTTCTGGGATTATTGTTCAGGTGGAGCAAGCGGGAAAAGGGTGGAAGTTAAAATGGGCATTCTTCAGCATTTTTGGAAATTTTACAGACTAAAAGAATTCATTAACAATTAATTGATGACACACAAACAGCTGTAGCCCCAAATGTATTCTTGACATAAAAACCAGGCGCCAATTTGTGTAGTACAACGTGTGTTTTAACTACTCATTTTCCATTAATGATGTATGTGGAATAAAAATAGAATAAAAGGACTCTTATCACTCCAACTATAAATAATTAAAATACACAGACCATTCAGTCATCTTTGGCAACTAACAGCTAATGGCTTGTTGCCAGCCTGCCAACCAAATCTAAAACGGACTAACGTCCTGTCCAGTAGAAAAAGCAGCAGAGGAAGAAACATTACAAATTAAGGTTCAGTGTGGCAAGTTTTTTTTGTTGCATCAATCAATTAGCCTACAAAGATGATTGTTTTAACTGTTACAACCTCAAACATGTCTGTCTACACACAGCATCCAGGTGCCAGGACTTACAGTCTCTCTTCAACTCTGATCAGCGCTATCAGTTTCAGACAAACGGGGTCTGATGATCATCTATAAACTCGGCCCACCTGAGGTGCTGCGTTTGCCAAATGACTGAGCGTCGCGTCCGGACTCTGTCTGATGTTTCTGTCATAGATAGTTTCTCATTTCACAGATCCCTTGATTCTTACCTCTGATGTGGCAGAGACCAAAAGGAAAGCTTGTTTTCAACAACACATCAGATCACATGCTTTCTTCCCACCGGAGAGAGAAAATGTGGATGGGAACTGGAATGAAACAAGAAGAGGAGACTCAAAAAAGAAAAAGAAAAAAGGAGCTAAACAGTGTTTGGGGATATGTGAAAATCCATTTAAAGTACATGCATGCAAATATAAAAAGTTAGGCAGCTTTATATGGATGGAAAATAACATTATACCATGAAAAACTGCCTTTTTAAAACTTGCATTATATAAGGCTCAGAAAATAAAGGTGGAGTGACAGCTGAGTTTAAGGCAGGGACATTTTTACCAAGAAAGATGTCTAATCTTTCTTAGTAAAAATGGTCTAGTAAACAAGTCAAACTAACATGATATTCCTCTTTATGGAGAGGGGAAAACCTCCATATAATGTTACAGTAACAATTATACTTCTTATTTTCATTGATTGGCTGTTTGTTTGGTTTTTTCAGCCTTTTTAAATCCTGCAAACAAATCAAGCAATAAGTTATTTTTCTTTAAAAGCTAAACTGTTGGCTCTTTTATTGTCTGTTTTTGCTTGTATTATAGTGTCATTTTGTGGTGTGTCTCC
Organism: Scomber japonicus; assembly: GCF_027409825.1. Classification (NCBI taxonomy): domain Eukaryota; kingdom Metazoa; phylum Chordata; class Actinopteri; order Scombriformes; family Scombridae; genus Scomber; species Scomber japonicus. Next base: position 6,006,537 of record NC_070590.1, on the reverse strand, counting down.
TTTTGTACTATCTCTCAATGCATTTATCTATTCATATAATTCAATTTGAACTGCCTTGTTGCGGAAATGTGCATTTATTAAGTAAATAAACTCCTGATATTACTCACTACTGCCCTCTGTCGGTAGCTACTTCCAAGGCGTCAAAAGCCAAACTTATCAGATAAACATGTCCAGTTTTACAGAAAACAACAAATATTTTAATCTATGTATTGCAGCCGAATTGAAAAGCGATCTATATAGATTCATAAAAGGTAAGATATATTTATATATATGTTATTTAAACTCGCTGACAAACACGGATAGGTTTAATTTAGTCATTTTCTGCAGTAACATCCGAGGCCTGCTCTCCTGTTTTCGGTCGTGCAAAAACGAAAATACTGAAAAACAACAAAGATTAAAGAAATCGACATTTTATAAAAACTAAAAGAGGGGTTAACTATTATATTACACCAAGCTCTGCATCGCTGTAGCTAACTTTACCTTCACACACACATACACACATACACACACATACATATATATACATAAAAAAATATATAATGCAATGATAACGATGAGTTTTTCGGTGGTCGTTTCAGTCGAGATAATGTGACGACCTCACAAAAAACAGCACTTACATTCATACTCCGTTTTTATGGTATATATGTTAGAGACTTTGCACTCACCGTCCCCCCGGAACCCCTCCGTGTTTGTTTTTGTTGTTCTTCGGTTAGTTGACAGTTTAAGACACGCCTACCTCGCAGGAAGTGACGTAGTTTAAATGTCTTGTTAAGAGAGAGAGAGAGAGAGAGAGAAAGGGGGGCGGGGGTTGTTTTTTTTAACTCACATTTGCTATTTAAGTACCAATACAGCAATGTAATAATAATAATACTAATAATCATAATAATAAAAAAATAAGAATAATAAAAATAGTAAATTTAAAAGTAAAGTCCTGCAAGAAAAATCTTACTTAACTTAAATAAAAGCAGTGGTGATTTTAGACCCTTTTTATGGATGCTCTAGCACCCCTATATTTGATCTCAGCACCCCTAAAAATAAATAAAATATTATTGTTTTTTTTGTTTTTTAATTATTATCTTGCGAGCTCGTCTGATGTTTGGTTTTATTTTAACAGATTTTAATGTACTCTGTCATTAATTAGTATTGTGTTTCCCTCAGGGTCTATTAACTATCTTAGAGTCCTCTCTGTAGAAATCTGTAATTGTTTATTCTGAACCATTATTATTATACACTATAGTAGACCATTCTACTATGTACAACACTTGCAGCACATTTTATGTCACCTTCTCATTAGGAGCTGAGCCCCCTTAAAAGTCTGATCCTAGAATCGCCCCTGAATAAAAGTATATTATTAGGGTGAATTAGGGTAATGTGGGACACTTTTTGCAATTCTGACTTCTTTACCCTATTTACACATGAATCCAATACATGATATCAACACCTAATACCATTATGATGGATGTTTCCTTGTTAAATCAGAAGACAATTTATGGTATTGGACTCAGAAGTTTCATAATTTGTGGATTTTGTAATCTGGGACACTGGTTTAGAAATACTTTTTTATTTATACAAAGCAGCCTTACTGTATATATCTGCCAAAACATTCTGAAATGTGCATACTATACATTTGGTCATTTCATTTAGTAGCCTTACAATTCGTAGGTTAAAAAACGAGCAGTCTGTATGTTCACATGTGTAATTTTAAACCTACACAGTAGACAGGTACCTTAAAATAATTGAAAACAAGATAAATGCATTGGACTTTAGTTGTCCCCCATTACCCTAATCCACAATAATCCATAATAAACTTTATTTCTATCAAACTTTTCAAAACTGAAAGGTACAACGTGCTTCACACAATACAATATTAACAAAATAACACAATAAAAACACTAATCGAGCATAAATATATGAAACATTAAACAACTGATAAAACAAAGCAGCATAAAGATAGTGGAGCCAGACCATTGAAAGTTATTAGTAAAATTTTAAAAGTTTTATAAACTGCTTATTACATGTTTATATTCTTCTATATAAATGAACAAATATGAAATAAGGGAAGTTTGTGTTTTTTTCTAACCTGCATTAATACATTATTTTCACCACATGGGGGCAGCAGAGCACACTGTAAACATCACTGGTAGAATACAGTTGTATCACCTTATGAAGTGGATGTGGTGAACATGTTACCAAACAGTTACCAATTTACTCATCCAGCAGACAAGAGGCAACATTAGCATTAATCTGCAGTCATGTTTATGTCCACTTGACAAATGTAAATTAACATTCACTCTCTTTTTAGGCCTGTTTTGTTTGTGCAACATCTCTTAAGATACATATATGTGACTCTAGCTGCTAAGTTATTTGTGTGCAGTTGTTTGTATATCACTATACTTTGAACTTTTAAGTCTATAAGTTAATGTTTCTCTTGTCTCTTTAATATTTAAGTAGGTTTCTATCGTCTCTCTCAAACTGCTCCTCTTCCTGGAATGAATGACAGTTTGATAACTCCTCCCTCGTCTTCCTGTTTTCAAACACACCATTTCCTTGTTCCCTCCCCTTTAGATCTACAGTTTGAAGGATGGATGTAACCAGCACATGGTGAAGTGCAGGGAGCTGTCAGCCTCATGTTCTTTAGATCAGAGCTCAAACTAGTTTCACTTCTTAGAAAGTGAGAATCACTCAGTCATTGCCACTGAGAGTAGAAATGGCAGAGAAAGGAGATCAGCTGGACCAGGAAACCTTCTCTTGTTCGATCTGTCTGGATCTACTGAAGGATCCGGTGGCTATTCCCTGTGGACACAGCTACTGCATGAGCTGTATTAAAAACTTCTGGGATGAAGAGGATGAGAAGAAAATTCACAGCTGCCCTCAGTGCAGGCAGACCTTCACACCGAGGCCTGTCCTGGGTAAAAACACCATGTTAGCAGCTTTAGTGGAGCAGCTGAAGAAGACTGGACTCCAAGCTGCTCCTGCTGATCACTGCTATGCTGGACCTGAAGATGTGGCCTGTGATGTCTGCACTGGGAGGAAGCTGAAAGCCTTCAAATCTTGTCTGAATTGTCCAGCCTCTTACTGTGAGAAACACCTCCAGCCTCACTATGATGCAGCTCCATTTAAAAAGCACAAGCTGGTCGAACCCTCCAAAACGCTCCAGGAGAACATCTGCTCTCGTCATGATGAGGTGATGAAGATTTTCTGCCGTACTGATCAGCAGAGTATCTGTTATCTCTGCACTATGGATACACATAAAGGCCATGACACAGTCTCAGTTGCAGCAGAAAGGACTGAGAGGCAGAGAGAGCTCGAGGTGAGTCGACAAAACATCCAGCAGAGAATCCAGGACAGAGAGAAAGATGTGAAGCTGCTTCGACAGGAAGTGGGGGCCGTCAGTCGCTCTGCTGATAAAGCAGTGGAGGACAGTGAGAAGATCTTCACTGAGCTGATCAATGTCATCCAGAAAAGAAGCTCTGATGTGAAGCAACAGATCAGATCCCAGCAAGAAACTGAAGTGAGTCGAGTCAAAGAGCTTCAGGAGAAGCTGCAGCAGGAGATCATGGAGCTGAAGAAGAAAGACGCTGAACTGAAGCAACTCTCACACACAGAGGATCACAACCAGTTTCTACACAACTACCCCTCACTGTCACAACTCAGTGAACCTACAGACTCATCCAGCATCGATAACCGTCCTCTGAGATACTTTGAGGATGTGACAGCAGCTGTGTCAGAGCTCAGAGATACACTACAGGACATCCTGACAGAGAAATGGACAGACATCTCACTGACTGTCACTGAAGTGGACGTTTTACTGCCACAACCAGAGCCCAAGACCAGAGCTGGATTCTCAAAATATTCATGTGAAATCACACTGGATCCAAACACAGCATACAGCAGTCTGTTATTATCTGAGGGAAACAGAAAAGTAACAGCCATGCATAAAGAACAGTCTTACTCTAGAAGCCCAGACAGATTCACTGGATATTGGCAGGTCCTGAGTAGAGAGAGTCTGACTGGACGTTGTTACTGGGAGGTGGAGTGGAGTGGGGAAGGAATTCGTGTAGCAGTCGCATACAAGAATATCAGCAGAGCAGGGATTCAATTTGGAGACAATGACAAATCTTGGGCTTTAGATTGTGACAAAAACACTTATAAGCTTTGGTTTAGCAACATCTCAACTCTCGTCTCAGGTCCTCGTTCCTCCAGAGTCGGAGTGTACCTGGATCACAGAGCAGGTATTCTGTCCTTCTACAGTGTCTCTGAAACCATGACTCTCCTCCACAGAGTCCAGACCACATTCACTCAGCCTCTCTATGCTGGAGTTTGGCTTTATAGTCCTTTTGGAGGCACAGCTGAATTCTGTAAACCCAAATAGACAGAAACCATTTGAGACTTCATGTGTCAGATTCTGTGTTTGTATTTCTTCATCACTGCTCATGAAAATGTTTGAACTTTTACTGACATTTCTTTACATGAAAATTTAAACTTGTCTTTGTTCTAAAACTTAGATTAATGTTTATGTTGATGTATTTGTGTGATGTGGTGTCTCTTACACTTTAGCATCTTGAACAGAGAAAACACCAGACCTTAGATTAGATTATTAATACTGAAGCATCAGTGTGTAAGCAGCATGTTACTGTTGTAGCTGGTGGAGGTGCAGCTAGTTTGAACTACTTTATAGACAGTTTGATAGTTTAAATGGTAAATGGAGTGTGCTTATGTAGCCCATTTCTAGTCATCTGACCATTCAAAGGACTTTTACACCTCAGAGTTCAGTACTTTGACATGTGGACTGGAGGAGCTGGGAATCAAACCAACTATCTTCCAATTAGTGGACAACCCACTCTACATCCTGAGCCACAGCCACCCACAGTGGTCACTAGTTAAATCTGAGGAGTCGCGAGATGATTAATGGGAGAGGAAAGAAGAAAAAACAAAGTTCTGATGCACAAATCTGTTTTCAGTGTTTGGACCTATTTTCTTATCTTTGATTTTTGGGGGTTTATTTAAATATCATTTGAACATTTATTGAAATTAAACTACATGAGGTAAAGTTTAAAGGGAAAAATCAAACATTTGGTGGAGGTGTTAAATCTGTAGAAAACGGCCTTTGTGACCTGCGGGATCTGCTGAGTTCATGTTTTCATTTGCACAAATGTAACTTCTGTTCTTGACATTGTCATTTCAATAAAATTGCCTTGAGTTTCACTTATTTTGATACTATTATACATTGTAAATATAATAAATGACAATGCAGCATAACAAGATAACTCAAACATCTGTAGCTTGTTAATGGTTGATTGGAAATACATTTTTTGCTTAAAACAAAAAATTAAATAAACAAAAACAAACAAGAAACAAAACAAACAAACAAAAATCCATTAAATTCCAAATAGCATAAATCTATTCTGAATATTTAGATGGAAACTCTTTGGTGTGACTATTTGGCTTTGCATGTAATATGAAGGGGGCCTCTAAATGGATGCAAAAAGGCTTTTAAATTGATTTTTAAACTGGTGCAACACTAACAACATGTAAATGGAAAACAAAGCAGCAATTATACAATATTACAGAATTGCCTGTTTGTTCAAGCGTCTTTCTAAAAAGATTTTTAAAACGAGGTACTAACTCAGCTCCTTTAGTTTTAAGCCTGGATTTAGGAATATGTAACAGCATCTGATTTTAAGATCTGATGGATCCTGGTGCAGTATAAAGTGTGAGGAGTTCAGAAATACATGTGGAGCCAGACCATTGAAAGTTATTAGTAAAATTTTAAAAGTCTTATAAACTGCTTATTCCATGTTTATATTCTTCTATATAAATAAAGAAATATGAAATAAGGGAACTTTAAGTGTTTTTTTCTATCCTGCATTAATACATAATTTTGACCACATGGAGGCAGCAGAGCACATTGTAAACATCACTGGTAGAATACAGTATTATCACCTTATAAAGTAGATGTGGTGAACATGTTACCAAACAGTTACCAATTTACTCATCCAGTAGACAAGAGGCAACATTAGCATTAATATGCAGTTATGTTTCTGTCCACATGACAAATGTAAATTAACATTCACTCTCTTTTTTGGCCTGTTTTATTTTGTTTGTGCAACATCTCTTAAGATAAATATATGTGACTCTAGCTGCTAAGTTATTTATGTGCAGTTGTTTGTATATTACTATACTTTGAACTTTTAAGTCTATAAGTTAATGTTTGTCTTGTCTCTTTAATATTTAACTAGGTTTCTATCTTCTCTCTCAAACTGCTCCTCTTCCTTGAATGAATCAGTTTGATAACTCCTCCCTCTTCTACCTGCTCTCAAACACAACATTTCCTTGTTTCCTCCCCTTCAGATCTACAGTTTGAAGGATGGATGTAACCAGCACATGGTGAAGTGCAGGGAACTGTCAGCCTTATGCTATTTAGATCAGAGCTCAAACTAGTTTCACTTCTGAGAAAGAGGAAGTCAGAGAGTTGTTGCCACTGACAGCAGAAATGGCAGAGAAAGGAGATCAGCTGGACCAGGAAACCTTCTCTTGTTCGATCTGTCTGGATCTACTGAAGGATCCGGTGGCTATTCCCTGTGGACACAGCTACTGCATGAACTGTATTAAAAACTTCTGGGATGAAGAGGATGACAAGAAAATTCACACCTGCCCTCAGTGCAGGATGACCTTCACACCGAGGCCTGTCCTGTTGAAAAACACCATGTTAGCAGCTTTAGTGGAGCAGCTGAAGAAGACTGGACTCCAAGCTGCTCCTGCTGATCTCTGCTATGCTGGACCTGAAGATGTGGCCTGTGATGTCTGCACAGGTAGGAAGCTGAAAGCCTTCAAGTCCTGTCTGAATTGTCCAGCCTCTTACTGTGAGAAACACCTCCGGCCTCACTATGATGTAGCTCCATTGAAGAAACACAAGCTGGTCGAACCCTCCAAAACGCTTCAGGAGAACATCTGCTCTCGTCATGATGAGGTGATGAAGATTTTTTGCCGTACTGATCAGCAGAGTATCTGTTATCTCTGCTCTATGGATAAACATAAAGGCCACAACACAGTCCCAGCTGCAGCAGAAAGGACTGAGAGGCAGAGAGAGCTCGAGGCCAGTCGACAAAACATCCAGCAGATAATCCAGGACAGAGAGAAAGATGTGAAGCTGCTTCAACAGGAGGTGGGGGCCGTCAGTCGCTCTGCTGATAAAGCAGTGGAGGACAGTGAGAAGATCATGACTGAGCTGATCCATCTCATCCAGAAAAGAAGCTCTGATGTGAAGCAGCAGATCAGATCCCAGCAGGAAACTGAAGTGAGTCGAGTCAAAGAGCTTCAGGAGAAGCTGCAGCAGGAGATCACTGAGCTGAAGAGGAACGACGCTGAACTGAAGCAACTCTCATACACAGAGGATCACAACCAGTTTCTACACAACTACCCCTCACTGTCACAACTCAGTGAACCTACAGACTCATCCAGCATCAATGTCCGTCCTCTGAGATACTTTGAGGATGTGACAGCAGCTGTGTCAGAGCTCAGACATAAACTACAGGACATCCTGACAGAGAAATGGACAAACATCTCACTGACCATCACTGAAGTGGACGTTTTACTGTCACAACCAGAGCCCAAGACCAGAGCTGGATTCTTAAAATATTCATGTGAAGTCACACTGGATCCGAACACTGCACACTCATATCTGTTATTATCTGAGAATAACAGAAAAGTAACATACATGAGTAAAGAACAGTCTTACTCTAGTCACCCAGACAGATTCACTGGATGGACTCAGGTCCTGAGCAGAGAGAGTCTGACTGGACGTTGTTACTGGGAGATGGAGTGGAGTGGGGAAGGAGTTCGTGTAGCAGTCGCATACAAGAATATCAGCAGAGCAGGGATTCTATTTGGAGACTTTGATAAATCTTGGGCATTATATTGTGACAATAACACTTATAAGTTTTGGTTCAACAACATCTCAACTCCCGTCTCAGGTCCTCAGTCCTCCAGAGTCGGAGTGTACCTGGATCACACAGCAGGTATTCTGTCCTTCTACAGCGTCTCTGAAACCATGACTCTCCTCCAAAGAGTCCAGACCACATTCACTCAGCCTCTCTATGCTGGAGTTTGGCTTAATATTCCTTTTGGAAGTACAGCTGAATTCTGTAAACTCAAATAGAGTTTCAGACTTCATGAGTCAGATTCTGTGTTTGTATTTCTTCATTTTGTTTGTCTCTGTTGTTTCTTAGAGCTTGTTGCTGTTTCTAAACTGCACAGAGATCAGCTGTCAATCAAACTGTGATTGTAAACACTTCTTGATAATAATTTGTTCTGTTGATGTATTGAGTTTCTTAAATGTCACTTTTTACTGTGTGTTTTTGACCATGGAGGCTATCATTGTTCATGATAACTTTTACTGACATTTTTTCAGATTTGTTCTAAATCTTAGTTTAATGTTTATTATGTATTTGTGTGCTTTTGTTTGTCTTTCACTTCAGCATGTTAACCAGAGAAAACACCAGACCTTAGGTTAGATTACTAATACTGAAGCATCAGTGTGTAAACAGCATGTTTATGTTGTAGCTGCGTATCTAGTGTGAACAACTTTATAGACAGTTTTAAATGATAAATGGAGTGCACTATATCGCCTTGGGAGAGGAAAGAAGAAAAAACAAAGTTCTGATGCACAAATTCTGTTTTCAGTGTTTGGACCTATTCTCTTATCTTTGGTGGTTTATTTAAATATCATTTGAACATTTATTGAAATGAAACTATATGAGGTAAAGTTTAAAGGGAAAAATCAAACATTTGGTGGAGGTGTTAAATCTGTAGAAAACTGCCTTTTGTGACCTGTGGGATCTGCTGAGTTTATGTTTTCATTTGCACAAATGTAACTTCTGTTCTTAACAATGTCATTTCAATAAACAACATTCAGTTTCACTTGATATGTGATACTATTATATATTATAAATATAATAAATGATAATACAGCATAACAAAATAATTCAAAAATCTGCAGCTTGTTAATGGTTGATTGGAAATACATTTTTTGCTTAAAACAAAAATTTAAATAAACAAAAACAAACAAGAAACAAAACAAACAACAATAAAACCAATTGAATAGCAAATATAATCTGAATATTTAGATGGGAACTTTGGTGTTACTATTTGGCTTTGCATGTAATATAAAGGGGGGCACTAAATGGATGCAAAAAGGCTTTTACATCGATTTTTAAACTAGTGTAACAACATATAAATTGAAGAAGTCGGATAGAGTTTTCATAATTTGATCAAATACATAAAGTTTTTCTATATTTGTACCCTTCTGTTAAACTTAATTAATTAAATGTTCTTCTTAATTTAGAGTGAGCAAAATAAATATTTGACAGTAATTTTAATAGAGTAGAATATAATTACCCCATATTACCACCAGATGGCAGTAATACACATGTTACCATTTACATTCATTTTGTGTTCTTACTGACTCCAGACTTTACAACAGCAGTTTTTAATAGATTAACTTGTATGTTGACACTCTTACACCAAAAAGCTGCACTAATAAAAGTACCAATACAACAATATTCATTAAAACTACCGAAATTGCAAATAAAAATCTTGCATTTAAACCATGCATGTAGGAAAATGCAGAGGTATTACATTACAGGGTCACAACATAAATCTGAAGGGCCATTAGATTATTACCAGGTTAAACAGAAAGAAAAAACACTATTTTATATGTATATTATAAACAATAATAATATTGCACACTTTATTTACACCTTTGGGCTTCAAACTGTTATTAAATGAAACCATGTGAGAAGTTTAGAAGGAGAAATCTCTCTTTGGTTGAACTGTTCTCTATTCAAAGGCCACAAATAAAAAAAACCCATTGTGAAATAAATGAAATGGCATCAGAAGTACAATATTTCCCAGTTCAGAAATGCACTAATTATATTTAACATGCATGTATTGTTCAATCGTTGTTAATTCAGCACAGTTTGAGTGCCAACTAAGGTTTCATTATTTTTTATATTAGTATTTTCTCCCGGTGCAAAGTAAAGATATAGCCCGCTACAGTATATCTAATGCATATCTTCTGCTATTTACTGTCTCTGTATGGTTTTGTATGTTATTCAATATGACTTTCATGAAAATCTGCTGCAGTAAGTGCATTATTGCCAACTCACAACAGGGGCAGAGAGTTTTAGTACTTTAAATTATTACATGAGTGATTGTAAATGAGTTGTAAATCATAACATCTTCAGATACTGTAGGCCTACCACACATATGTTTGCTTCTCTAAATGAGTTTAGCTTGCCACTGTTATGGAAAACATGAAATTATGAAAGAGGAGACATGTTTCAGAGTTCGTCACAGTACTTGGAAGAATAAGAATCAAATATTTGTGAGCTGGTGAATGATCACTTTAGAGGGCTCTCAAATGAGTTTGACTACTATTTCCCTGTAGACACAATGGCCACAAATATAAGAAGTTCAATCCACAATCAGGTGAATCAGTTGACACAGAAGAGACCAGAATTTTCTCTACAAGCTAATAAAGGAAATTATGTCACCAGCCTGCAGACGTCCTGCATGGGAAGACTCTCATAACTGACCTGGGGACTGTTAAAATCAGGCTAATCTCATGGTGTTATGTCAATGCTGGGATTAGCATGTGAAAGCATTCTACATTTGCTGTATTAGTGGGAGGGTGACCAAAAGAGTCAAGTTCATGAGCATGTACTAATGGTATTCAACAATATAAACATGGTGTGGCACATGGTGTGAGAGTCAAACAGGGAAATCAGTCCAGAAAGAGCTAGCAACATGAGACCAGACTAGCAGGGGCGTGGCTAAACACTCCTAATCCAGGGTGATCCTGTGAGTCAGCCTCAAACCTCAGATTAATCTACCACTACTTCACTGCCCGTGGGACAGAAAGAACATAAATTGAAGTAGAGGAGTCCAAAACAAGGTGTTGGATACTTAAATCCTGTCAATTACAGTTGATTTCTACTCTTTTATTCTATTGGATTATCAATAATTGGACAACAGCTGGTGACATGGCGCTCCTGAGGTCAGGCTGGCTGTGGAGACAGAGTGAGTTTGTTTGTTTTTTTACAGCACAAAGGGAGAATAATAGGTTTGTTGTGATGAGGAGCACAAACTAAAGTTCTGATTTATTTAAATTTGTGCTTAAACTGATGAAACTGATGAAAATTGATTATTTTACCAACTGAATAGTTACTGACAATGTTTATTATCAATTCTTCTTTATGAGCAAAAAACCTTTGTCTAAATTGAAAACTGCTGCAACTGAAAATTAAAAGCCTCTGGGAAGTTGCAAAGAACATTTGTCCTTATTTTCTGACAAAACAAAAACAAAAAGTAATTCAGGTTTAAAATAATCATTGTGTTGCAGCTTTAATCTGAATTGATATATAAAAAAGTTTGAGCTATAACTGAAACATTTTATACAAAACAAATAAATGGTAAGAATCATGTTTAAATAATTATATATGAAAATGACCTTAAACACGTATTTTATATTTCTGTGATGTTACTTCTTGTTTGAAGATCATAATGTCTGCTATATCAACCCAATTTATTTATCAATCCACATGCAGTATATTATTTTATTTTAATACAAAATCCTCACCTGAAGTTCACAATTAAATACACATCAAAAGGTGGTTTTGTCTTTTGAGGACGGCCATGATTTGTTTTCAACCAGGAACATTTTCTAGAAAGTGAAAACTGTACCTGTTATGAAACTCTAACCTTATAATCCTATTAATTGTCCCTTGCCATGTCTTTAAGTGGCTTACGAAGGCCAGTCAATGGGGGATGCGTCTGATGGAAGAGTTCATAACGATGCTATTAGCTCTTGTTGTGCTCTGAGCAAAAACACATCAGTGTGCTACGCTAACATGCTCACAGTGACCAACATGACGATGATGAGCAGGTGTAATGTTTACCATCTTCACCAACATGCCAACATTTGCAAATTAGCACAGAGATATGTCAGTCTGGGCCAATTGACCGAACACAGTTACAAAACAAACACAAAGACTGAACTGATAATGGGCTTACTGTAGAGAGATGTTTAATCAATGAACACGCCTTGGGTTTGTTTTTAATTTAGCTTATTGAAAAAGGGTGAAACACTGTAATTTAACTTATCCCTTTTTCCTGTATCTTGAATTAACCGGGGAGATAATCGATCTGTAATGTTCTTACATACCAATTACAGCTATTGATCATTTAACTGACGACAATTACTTTATTGACCCTCAGGCATTAAACAAAACAGGCGTGTGGTGAATTATCTTGCAAATTTCACTATAAACAATATGTGTAACAGTGTGTCTTTTCTCCAGCATCTATCCTAAAACGCTGGAAGTTGAACTGGTGTGACCTCTGGATAGATGGGAGTCTTTGCTTCTATACGACCGACAGCAGACGAGAGTTGGAGTACCGCGTCAGCCTCAAGACAACATGCATAGATGTGCGATCAGGCCTGGAATGTAGAGGTACAGCACAATGTCATTTGGACTTTTTTCGTCGGTCCATTTGTAAAGGACAAGCATTGTTCAGAGCCACAAACTAAAGATGCACTAATCAATGTTTTAATAGGAGATCTATTGAGTGTTTCAGCCTCTTTCAGCTCATTGCTTTGGTTTTCTGGCCTGCAAACCCCTTTTTCAATCAAACCTGTTTTCAGCAGCATTATAGACTGGATAGAAAAGGCTCTGGTAAAGTCTCTGTATGCCAACTGCATACAACAAACAACAAAGAGAGAGACTTACTTAAAAGCCAGACATTTAACTTAGTAGCTTAAAAGTCAGATATTTCTCTCAGAAGTCGGAGGAGGCAAAAGGAGCTTGAATGTGAGTTGGCCAAAAACATAACTCCTGTGGCAAAATCCTAATGGTGCTTTTCCACTACAAAGTTCCAGCACTACTCGGCTCAACTCCGCTCGACTCAACACGGTTCCAGGAACGACCTTTTCCATTACAAAAATGGTACCTACTCAACGTGGGCGGGGTCGTCATAGCACGGCTTCACGAAACTGCCGTGACTTCATTTTATACGCGACACAAACACATAAACAATGGAGGACATGGAGGCAGTGGTGTACTTGCTGCTGTATGTGGCTTTCTGTCACACACAAAGCAAGAAAATTGAGCTGTATGGCTGTAACGCTGTTGTTGGTATTTAAAAATGCCGGGTTTGATTCTTGTGTGGGACGGCTCATGACTCTTCCAGAGACAACTCTTCTGACCAATCAGTGGCTGGCAGTCTGTTGACGTCACATTTAGTATCGGCTCGGCTCGCTTGGTACTAAAAAAGTAGCAGGTACCAGGTACTATCCCTAGTGGAAACGCAAAAAAACTGAGTCGAGTCGACCCGAGTCATGCTGGAACTGTGTAGTGGAAAAGCGCCATATTTAAAACAACTTTTTCAAACTGTAGTATTCAAACTGTTCAAAAAATTTCCAGCTGATTTCATGAAATCAAGTGATGATTAATGAACATCTAGATTACTTACTCCTTCAACTTGACTGCAGGTGTGACTCCACCGGAGAGTCATCCCAGGGAGAATATCGTCATGGTTCAGCTCGCAGACGGCTCAACAGTCAACTTGTGTGCCAACAGCGAGGATGAATCTATGTAGGTATTCTCCCATCCACTTGTTTCTGCTCAGCCTCCCTTTATTACTGTCCATCACTTCCTCTTCACTTTTCATTTCTTTGCCAGAGCGTGGAAACTGACTCTGCTAGAGACAAAGAGAAACCCGGTGAGTGATCCATGCTGTCAGTTCGTTCTCAGTTTTTCAGTATTTGGCATTTCAACCTCTGGTACTCAAGATTCCTGTTTTCTTTCTTTATTGTAGGTGTTCACATACGACCCATATGATGACTCCTACCAGGCTATCCCCATTAACGGCTATCAGACTGTCTATATCACACCTGGAGCAGGACCAGGTATGTATAGTGATTGATGTTGGAGCCTGAATTTGATATTATTTTATAAGCTTAGTCCAATATCTTTACACTCGACACATTTAAATTCAGCTACTTTTAGTCCAAATAAAATAAGTAAGGATTCAGTTTTTCATCACCAGACTCTTTTTACTGGAAGTGTATGCTTATAAACAACATTTACTGTAGACATTCACATTGGGGGGGGGAAAAGTACAACTGCACAAATAAAATATGAAAAATCCAAATATTTAACTAACTTTAGAGACTTTTTATTCGGTTAATCCGCTTCGGGGGAGCTTGGCCTCATGATATCAATATTTGACACTCTTGGAAAACTTGGTGGTATTAGAACTAATTAAAATGCAGCAAACTCATGCTATTAAACAAACAATCAAAAACCAAGTCATCGCAGCAGATGTTAAATATATTCTTATATTAATACATTGGCATTAATAGAACATTAATCAGGCTGTAGACCCTTTGCTTCCCACTGCCAGATCTCATGCTATCTTCCAATATACCTTAATAATTATGTGAAAATGAACACATGTGATAATCCACTTACATGCAATGGAAATTTCAAGCTTCAAATTTATATATTTTTTCTTCCTCGGAGCACCACATTTAGACTTTCTTATGTGGCAAACATTTCTCTTTTCTTCCCACACATTTCTAACCCTACTCACCTGCTGGATGTTTAGCCTAATTAGATTGTGGGAGTGTTCGATTTGGAGGCACTTAACCTGCTCGACTTAAGTTGGAGGTACAATAATAATATGAATCTGTATTATAGTGTCATTTCTTTGTATTGAGTAACATGTGGCAGGAAACTAGTTGATACACTCGCTTTGCAAATGAACCCCACAGCAGCAGATCAGTCCGATCTGATAAATGTGTGAGGCCTACTATAGTTTGATTTGAATGTTTGAATCCTTTGAGAACAGATGAAAGCATTTCTGTGTGAGATTTCAGCCTGTTTTGTGTGAAACAAAGATAAGCAGTAACACTAGCAGGATCTAGAGGATTTTTGAGCTGCTTGGTGACCTATAGACGAACATTTTCACAGTAGGCTTCCAAGTCTCACTGGAGACCTTTGTTGCTTTTTATCCCTCTTCTTTTTCTGCCTTCTTATTTTCTCTCAGGACTCAACTGTAATGTTTAACAAAGGTCCAAAATGTCTAGAAAATACTGTATACTTTGATTAAAAATCTGAAATATTTTAAGTCTTTGCCAACAATGTAATTTGTGCAACATGACCCATATTTTCAAAAGTGCAGTTTAGAGCTTTATCTGTTATGTTCATCTGGTGTCTGTGAATGATTAACTGCTTGAGAAGTATTATGGGATGGATTTTGTGCCTTGGCTGTATTACTGTACTGTACCTACTCCTTTTAACTTCTTATCAGATACAGTGCACACTATTACATTTTGCCCAAAGCCCGAGAGGCTGATCAGTGTCAATATTAACTGGACCTAGATCTGCTGTGTTTATTTGATTTTTGGTTATTGTATTATAATATACAAATATGAATTGTTAAAGCTAGATTTTCCATCCATCTATAAGACAAGATTTATAGATTAATCATAATATAGGAGCCTCTCTATGAATTCAGATTATACTCCACATTTGATGTAGGACACAAAGGTGGAGACTGTTTCAGTGTAGCAATTTGCTCCCCTCAGGTATTCAGAGTTGACAACCACGAGTTCAGCCAACAAGTTGACCGTGAACATTAAATGTATCTCTCCTCTGTCTTTTCTCCAAGGCACCCACCAGGTGGTTGTTCAGAGGGACCCGTTTGATTCAGTGGCGGAGACTGTAGCACTGGGATTACTGACAGGCATGGCGGCAGGGGCAGCCATGCGATCCTTCCTCTGGATGCCCTTCTTTTTCTGCTGAGATGATCATAACTGACATAATACGACCGCACACAGCCCGTCTGTCCCCACACACAGGGAGCATGACATCAAATGAGCATGTGTAGAATGGCTTTCTCTGGGTCAGCCTCCCCAAAAAAAAACCCTCGTCTTTTGTACCATCCCTTTTGGTAACTGATGTAAAACAAGCAGCTGCACTTTTGGTTGTTCAGTTTTTTCTTTTCTTATGTGCAACTTTGCATATATAAAAATGTACAAAGCTGTTATGTTCTTCCTGCTTACAGCACACTCAGTCTACTCATGAGCATTTGCAAAATAACAGGAGGTTAATTTTGTATCTGAATGTTCTTTTATCTTGCTGCCTGAATTTTACACTTTACAAAGCTTAAGAAAAGTTACAGTCTTTAAAAGAATGTAGTCAATATTAGAAAATAAATGGATTTATTAAAATATAATTAAAGGATGATCTGAAGTCATTGTTTGGTTGCATACAACAAACAAACCATAATACAAATTCATTACTACATTGTCCCAACTCAACGTCCTTTTTCTGTAGCTTTCAACCAGTCTTCATCTCTGAATGGAGCTTGCTCGGTTGTCATGGAGATGGATCTGTTGATGTGCAAGCTCCTCAACAGATTTCATCCACAGCACTTGGAGGACCGCTCATCCATGTTAATTTGAAAGTAATGCATCAAAACCAAGCCCCCTCTGCTGATAAAGATCATGTTATATGGAATAAAGCTCAAGAAAAAGCTAGTAAGGGTACCTTGAGATCGAAGAACAGGATTTAACTTTGGTGGTTACTCTTTAAACCACATCAGACTAGAAGTTGTAAAAATGCTTGGATGCAAACCGCTACAAAGCTCAGTTTGAACATCTCCATGGTAACTAAGCAAACTCAATCCACTGATGAAGACCATGAGGTGGAGTCAAAAGATCCAGAAAGAGCTTTAATGAGATTAGTTTTTTATGCTAATCCTAAAGTCAGTAATTAACTTTTTGTATTAATATAGAACCACAGAGACAACTGAAAGTGAAAACACATTGTATAAGTTGCATCTTTTGTATTTATTATCAGTTTATATCCAAAAAAAGTATATCAACTCTGTACCAACACATTAAAATTGGTAGCAAAGGTGTTCTCTATACAAATAATGCATGCAATCACCTCAACAGACAGAGGGAAGATATGAACTGTGAAATGTTACTTTACATTATTTGCATAAATATTCAGCTGGTGTATAATTTTATGTAAGAAAAACTAAAAACAGAACTTTTTAATGGACTTAACGGAAGCATATCCTAGCACTGAACAACTCTGGTAAGGAACCAAAGAGCCAAGAAACTAAACTTGTTTCTTGAGTGAAAATAAATGATTTTATAGCCTCATCATACCAAGTTAGTGCCACCTAGGATTTATTGGTCTGCTGAGATAAGCTGGTCTGAGGTTTTGCTTTAAACTAATGTGAGTTAAACAGCTGCAGAACAGACCAAGTAAATTAGGAGGAGTACATCACCAGCTCTAATCCAGTAATATATCAGAAGTTTCCATGGTGACAATTATTATTTCTACGAGCCTGTTTGTGGTATATGTTGTCACAATTTCTGAAGGTGTTTTAAAAGCATTTCTGAAAACCTGTGACAACTGTGTTAAGTCCATAATTTAAACTCTTGACTGTGCTAGCTATTTTTCTTTTTCTTCTAATAAAGCACTACTGCTGTTGCTACAGTGCATTGTCTTGGTAAAGTGGACTTGTGACAGCTAAATTGTACAAAAAGAGAAAGTGCTTCTGCAAAAGGAAAGAAAACAGAGAACCTTAGAGGAAAATGTTGGTATTATTTTTCGCCCCGTAAGTAAAACCCAATGCAGATAAACCAAAGGGCTAATTTCCTGTTGTCTTTCAGTTGAATTAAAGACAATTTGAAATATTTTTTGGTCAAATTTAAGTTTATTTTGGAAAGTTTTAGGAGAGTTTGTCCTGCTTGCCTCACTATGCTGTACATAGTTTTGCTTGATTTTCTATTTCTATGTATTTGTAATTAGCAGTAGCCATTAGTCAGACCGGCCATAATTATGAGACTTGTTAGAAATTACCATCATTTTTCTTTAAAATAGTTGCTGGTTTGCCGTGTTTCAGATTCACTCTCAACTTACAATGATGAAATACATATTAAATCTAACTTTAAATCAAAGTCATTTTGTATGAAACCAGACCCAGTTCTTGATCACAAAGCCAAACTTCCATTCAAAGAGTCTTTTCACTGATAGCGGAGCAGCTCACATAGTTCCAGCCTTTTGTTGCTCCTCAAGTCTCTTGGCTCTGTTGTGTATTGATTTATAAAAAGCTTTTCCCTACAAACTCTTCTGTGGCGCACACAAAAAGAGTGACTTTATCACTCCTTGCTTCAATAACAAGCCCTGCAAGATTAGAAACCCACTGCCAGATATTGATCTGCTTTCTTGCCTATTGGCATGATTGGTATGTCAGAGAATGGAGCGATCCCAAAGCTCGCCTACAGTGATGTCAATCCAGGGGCAGCCATTTTACATGCACCTAATCCACCAGAACTCAAAATCTCACAACGGCTTATTTGGCAAGTACAGGAACTCAAATTATTCTCCTGTATGTATTCCAGTTAAGTGCAGGTGTCTCACATTGTCTTTACAAAAATAGTGATCACTTTCAGAAAGAGCTGATTAATCATAACTTGCCCCTACTCTTACTCCTCCTTACATGTGACTCCTCTCTGAGCATGTCCATTCACTTGCCCTTTACCCTTCACTTTGTTATCTCCTAACTTTCCCTCTGCTTGAAGCTTCCGAATTAAATCGTGAGGACCCTTCCCCATCAGAGCTGAGGGGTGCCTGTAGGAGCCTCCCAGGCGGTCCCACAGAGTGAAGTATTGGCCGTAGTTGTAGTCGAAGAAGAGGTGGTGGTCAGTGTGGTGAGCTGAGCCATTGATGACCTCCGTCAGACCGCTGGGGACGCGGTAGTCACCATCGTGGATAGAAATGGTCCAGATGTTGACGAAAATGTACAGGGCCAAGTAGAGCACCTTGTGGAGGGGGAAGAAGAAGGGGTAGATGTGGTACGGGAGTCCCTGCATGAAACCGTCGACTGGATGAAAGGCATGGCTGGCGAAGGGGGTGGGGATCTTCCAGATGTGGTGTGGTTTGTGAAACAGCTGTTGGAGACAGGTGAACAGAAAATGACGCATTACTTCTGTCTGGGATCTTAAATAAATTTTTATAAGCTCTGTATCTGTAAATTGTGTTAATGCTACTTTCAAACAGCGTAAGTCCTCTGTAAATCATTTGGATTACTGTTGGGTTAGGTATAGGGATTGAAGTTTGTAAGAGTTTTACCTATAATTGAGGGATAATAATTATATTAATTGCCTAACTGAGCTCAAACAACAATATAAAATCACCTTGCAGGATAACACACTGTTCATTTAAATGTCTGTGAGGAACTTTTTGCCAAAATAAAGGCATACATACAGTATTTGACCATGCATAGGCAAAATAATCAGTCAAGAGGGATAGAGTCAAAGTCAAAATATACTTAAACTGGCTTTACTCAAATGTAAAAGCCCAGTTTGTGGCAAAGGAAATGGTTACATTTTAGGTTTTAGTAATCTCAGAAGAAAAGGAAAAATATTTAAGGAAATGAATGTTTGATTTTGCTATATTGATTAGTTTCACACATGCACCAGTGGGATCTCTGGGGCCCAAACAAGGTGGATGTAAAGGCAGTGTCATGAAAACATAAGGGTTAAATAGGGGAGAGAGGCACTGATAAACCAGCAGGGTAAATATGTCTGCTGATTACTGCAAACAAGAAATTGCAGATACGAAAATCTGGAAAAGGAATTTTTTTTTTTTTTTTTTTTTAAATTGGGTGAACTAACCCGTTATTGAATATTGGAGCTTCATGATATTAAAGAAGCAAAATAGTACCTCATATAATCATATTAGGAGATAATCAAAAATGTGGCACCGTTACAGGAATTAAAAGGTGCTTTAGATCCATTTATGCCTATTTTTCAGTAATTATACAGCACCAAATTAATGAAGTGTTAATGTTAAAATGCATTAGAAAGCCAATTGTACTGACCTTATAAATAAGCTTATGATGTAGGAAGCGATGAATCCAGTAGATACACATGTCAGTGAAGAACAGGAAGGAGATCATACTCAGGAAGAGCCCCGGCCAACCTGCAAGCACACAAGCCATGTCACCACGTTCAGGTCTCGTGATAAATGACGAGATAACAGAGCAACCGAGAGCCGTTGAGGAGGACGCTCTTCAACTCACCAAGAGGAGATTCATCAACCCTGTCATACAGTTTGCTATATCCTCTAACTTCAGCGAAAAACAAGGCCACAGTGGGGATGCTGATCCAGGGCAGCGAGGTCATTGCATATTTGATCTCCCTCTGAACCTGATTCTAAATAGGAAGTATAGACATTTTAAAATAAAAATATGAAGTGAAGGATGGAAAATAAAAACATAAATAGATTCTGAAAGTGCGCTATCAAGTTAGCCAACACTCAATTTATCACTGTAGCAATAATAAATGAGATAGAGGCCTAATACCTCTAAGAAGTGAGGGTGTTTCATCAGATTGTGGTCGAAGATTAAGAAGTAGCTGATGGCTCCCAGGCCCAGGTACAGGATTGCAGCCCCAAGGTTTGTCAACACAAGCAGGCTGATAATCTGCCGTAGAGCCCCATCCTCAGCCCATGACGCAGGGTACACGTACGGCGTGAGGACGTAATAGTCAGCTACGTTCAGCACAAGATCCATGGCTGAATCTGTGGAGTGAGGGACAAAGAGAGGAAGTCATCCGATATCCGATATCACATAAGGGCACATTGTAAATAAATGATACTATGCAACTTACACAAAACATTTCATTATATTATTTAGGCATTTTATTGTGTCTTAACATAAATAATTAAAGTGTATTTTTCTTTTTCTTTTGGGTTTTGTAGTTCAACACAAAAGTACATGACTGATTCAAGTATCTATAAACTCACAATGTCAGAGTAGTTATAGGCCGAAATGGATAAATCTTTAACCAGCGTTCAAAAATACAAATAACAATGATAGTTAATGTGTTCTTTTTTTCCGTTTTGTACTTTTACAATTGACTAATTCAAGTATCTATAAACTCAGTATGTTTCAGTTGGAGTAGATTAGTTACAGGCCAAATATAAAAGACAAAAATACAAAAAGATAAAGCTTTAAACCAGCAAAAATAAAAGTTAATATCTTCTTTTGGAGGTTTTTTTTTTGTATGATAATGAGTATTGACTCTCCTCTAACATATGTTGCACATTATACACACATTATATATATCCTACAGTAGTAATATACAGTGAATGTATGTTTGTGTATTATGTGTGTATGCATATATTTTAAGTTATTGACATGATGGACCCTGACTGGACCTCTGATCCCTGGCAGGTGTCCACATCCTGACTTCATTCACATTTTCTATCATGCTACATTTAATTTCTGCAGCTATATATTTAAATTAAAAACAAACCCAACGTGAAGTTATACACATACTATATACACATTAGAGAATATGAAAGATTGTCTAAATTATACATATTTTGCGCAAACACGTTAGAAAATAGCCGGTATATTTTTTATATAACCGTTACCTAATTACGACCATTACGACATTACAACATAGCATAAAAACTCCACATTTTTGTTGCATTAACAGACATAAAAAAACCCGCTCATATTAAACAATGACATTATATTAATTTACTAAAGTTATATGTAATTTAAACAGCACTGTACCTTGGGTCGGTTGCTCGTTGCTGCGGAACAACAGTAGAGAGCTGTGTACTAAACTAAAGGCAGACGAGCAACCAATCAGGGCTCGCTTACCTGTTATGTCACGCATCTCTCAGCCAATCAACACGTACGTATAGGTTACGTCAGACAGAGCTCAGCCAATCAGAGCGCCGTTTCCCCATCACGGTAGGTGTGTTATGATATCCGATTGGCCAATTGGAGGATCTGATCATGGGGCAACATAGCGACTGGAAACGCCCCCAAATCATCCTGCAGGTCCAGTTTGAGACCAGTACAGCAAAGTAAAGTAAAAAACAAACACCATTACAAGGTAAAAGTTCAAAGTATTACAGTAAAAGTTTAGTTTAGTTTAGTTTAGTTTACCCCAGGAAGAGTAGCTGTTACCCAGGCAACAGCTACTCTTCCTGGGGTCCATGTTAAAAGTAAATGAGTTTTATGAGCTTGATAGTTGAAGTATTACAGTAAAAGTAGTGGTTTGGAGGATCTGATCATGGGGCAACATAGCTGGAGCAGCGACTGGAAACGCCACCAAATGATCCTGCAAGTCCAGTTTGAGACCAGTACAGCAAACTAACAATACACTATTAGAAGGTCAAAGGTCAAAGTATTACAGTAAAAGTTTAGTTTAGTTTAGTTTAGTTGTTTTGGATCCCCATTAGCTGTTACCCAGGCAACAGCTACTCTTCCTGGGGTCCATGTTAAAAGTACATGAGTTTTATGATCTTGATGTAAGTAAAGTATTACAGTAAAAGTATTATGAGTGATGTAATATGCTGTATTACAGTAAAAGTACATAAGTATGAGCTTGATATAGTTAAAGTATTACAGTAAAAGTACTGCAGTATTATGAGTGATGTAATATGCTGTATTACAGTAAAAGTACTTAAGCTTGATATATTTAAAGTATTACAGTAAAAGTACATAAGTATTATGATCTTGATATTAAAGTATTACAGTAAAAGTACTGCAGTATTATGAGTGATATAGTTAAAGTATTGCAGTAAAAGTACTGCAGTATCATGAGTGATATAGTTAAAGTATTGCAGTAAAAGTACATAAGTATTATGATCTTGATATGTTTAAAGTATTGCAGTAACAGTACATAAGCTTGATATAAAGTATTGCAGTAGTTCATGAGCTTAATGCAGTTAAAGTATTACAGTAAAAGTACATAAACTTGATGTAAATAAAGTATTGAAGTATAAGTATTATGATCTTGATGTTAGTTAAAGTATTACAGTAAAAGTAGTGGTCTGGCCCCTCTGACTGATATATTATTATTATATATGCAACCCACTGCCCAACGGTTGAAGCCCACAAGTGTAATAAACACAGCAAATATTAAAAAAAATAGAGGCAGAGTACAAAGTCTCTGTAGATAAGACAGATAGATACACTGCCACACCCTATTAATGAGTCATACGAGATGATTGAGAGGAATTACTTTTGTATGAGCCTATGCATGATTTTTTAAAGGAAATCCTACATAATATATCCTGCAATGTATTTTATTGATTGGTTTACGTAAAATCAACAAAAGTGCAACTCAGTATCAGATCAATTCAGAGTGTAGATGTTAGATGTCATTTAAAATTTTCCATTTTGACTCCTATTACAGAAAGAAGCAGGCTTTATATGAGTGTACAGAGAGGAAACAGTTGGTGGAAAGTGGAAAAGTTGGAGTACAGCAGCGTGACTTCTTCTTCCCCAAACCAGAGGCTGAGACAGTGATCCAGCCTGAGACACACAGCAGAGACAAACTGAGATATAATCCTCAACTGATAAACAACAAACACAAGACTTCTTCTAATCATTTGTTCCAGAAAATAGATTTGTTTTAGAGGAAGGTGTGGTGCTACTTTAGTGCTGGTTGTAGTGCTCATTGTGTAAATGTGTGAGAAATGGTGAGAACAGATAAGAGTTTTATTCACATCATAGAGCGCAGGGAGAGGCGTTGATATTTTGGGTTTGAGTGCTGAGAACAGACAATGTGTATATCTGAGGAAACACTTCTCATTTTGACCTGTATCTCTCTGCTTTGCACCTGCCTGCAGTGCATCATGGGTGCATCAATACGTCAGTTATTGCTTTCAGTACATTTGGGCCATTAAACTGGGTCAGGCGTCTTTCACAAGTTGCGCTTTCAAAATAAAATAGTGGTGCAAGTATGTCAGAAGTGTAAAGATACATATACAGATATCACTGATGTAAAGAGGGTAGTTTGTCACTATAGTATACAGTGCATCAATGA
This sequence comes from Scomber japonicus, assembly GCF_027409825.1. Taxonomy (NCBI): domain Eukaryota; kingdom Metazoa; phylum Chordata; class Actinopteri; order Scombriformes; family Scombridae; genus Scomber; species Scomber japonicus. Next base: position 5,982,599 of record NC_070590.1, on the reverse strand, counting down.
AGTTTTATAACAAAGTTCAGGAATGGAGACCACGCCCCATACCTTCTCTATTTCCGCACAAGCAGTACTTAAGTCACACCCTATCTGTTCTATCCCCCTTTGTCTCATTTCAAATATCCCTCCCCCCTCACCCCCTTCTAATGTTCTCTCTCTTTTGTTCTATTGCAGGAACTGGGGTCTGTAACTCGGACCAGACATCGAGACAGCTCCCCCACCCAGAGTCTCATCCCGCCCCGGTTCCCTACACACACCCAACTAGGAGACGAGTACAGCATCCTGCGCCTCCTCATCGACCTGGCACCCGGCTTCAACTTTCATCCACACCACACACTATACCTCTATTTTTCCTCCCCCTATCTTACATCCCATCCCTTCCCCAAATCCCCACAACCCTCACTTCTCCCTCCCAACCCTACGACCCCTCGACCCTAACCCCTACATCCAATCGACCCTCACCCCCCCTCATCCCTACCCATCTACCCTCACCCTTCTTCCCTATCCCTCAACCCTTTTTCCTTCCATATAGTAAATACTTAAACTCATATCTTAGTTGGCGTGGTCTCTGTTAGTGTAAGAGCAGGGGGGAGGTGTCATATATAATACTACTATAGAAATACAGCCTTTTAAAATACATATTTTAGTTCAGACATTTAGTACATCAACATCACAGAGAGACCACATCCAGTTGTCATTGTTTGTATGTAAGTTTTGGATTTTGTCTACTAAACTAGCAGAAAGTTTTAATTTTGCTTTCAAAGTAGAATAACTGTTAAAAAATTGAATAGTTTTTGTTTTAATGGCAGAGATACAGACAAACTATTTTTTGCTGTTTCACCTTTAAATACTGTTCAGAGTCAAATTTGACCCACTTTTACATTTGAGAGCTGTAAAAACACCTTTATTTTAGGGTGGACTTTTCCTAATGTAACCCCAAATATATATTTAAAAAAAGGAAATACAATGCATCTTCTTTTAGAAATGTTTAATGCAGCTCATATAGATTTTTGTTTATGCAAATTTCCAAATTTGAACTTAAACTTTGAAATGACAAGAATGACTATTCCTCATATTCTATCAAATATAATCCTGGACCCTGGATATATAATCATTTTGAATGTCTTACAGCTTCATTAAGGATTAATAAAACATTTATCTCTATGGGAATTTATGAATGTGAATTGGTGTAAAGACTAATTATGAGTCAGAATATGAACTATGATGTAAGGCTAAACCGACATTCATTTAGCCACAAGATGTCGCCAGTGCTCTAAGGTACGAGAAGTAGCAGCATCAGCATGTGATGAAGTGCACTGGGTGACTCGGCATAGTTGGAATATTATAGTGGTAAAAATAGAGATAAGCTAATCAAAAGATGCAAAATTAGACACACTATAAGCTAATTTTAAAAATATACAGCAGAGAGAGACGTATAGCCAACCTGACCTGTAATTTTATTTACTTTACTTTCATGAGGTTTATAACGTTGGTTTCATAAAGACAATTGGCTCATTTCCATAATAAGGACAGGCATTGGTTTCAGAGCTTTAATATCCTCCCAATTAAGAGCTTGTGCACTTTTCTATACATCGTCATGTCAATAAGCCACTTAAAAGGGGCTTTTGAATAATTTGGTCTTTCTGCATGATGTAAATTCATAATTTCCTCTAAAGAATTGGTCTTGTTTTTCTGCCCTTGTTACTTTCTTTCTTTCTTAAGCCGGTAAGTTTTTTTTTACCCTCAGGTTTTCATTCCTTACTCCTAAATAGAAGCCATTGCCAATTTTCCTACTGATCAATTTTCATTATCATGCATATATTACCACCAGGGACTGCCAAAGATTTTAAATGAATCTTCTTCTCCACCCACAGCCCTTAAATTGCCACAGGGGGCCCTCAATCAACTTTAAGCCCTGTAAATAAAAAGGTTTTGATCTTCTATTCACTTTCAAAAGTTGTGTCCTTGGGGGAATGTCAGGAGCCATTGCCAACTGGCTTTATAATTTATTCCCATTTTTCAAGAGGCACCTTTAGACACTTGGGACAGTTTTATGTTCATTTTTATAGGATTGAGAGGCCATTGAGATGTAAACAAAAGCAATGTTGCAAAGGTGACCGTAGTTCTATTGTAAGCGTGATTCTTCCGACAGTAGACTTTATACTCTTTTCACCCTCCTTTTTACGGTAATGAGAAACAGCTGATTAACTTATACAGTGACTTATAACCGTGTAATTAAGAAATACAATGTCACCTATAGTGCAAGTGGTGTAAAGTATGCTACCCTTTTAAATCACACCTACAATACGAGATTCATACTTTACACAAAAAGGGATTCAGTAATTCAAGGTTTCAAGGATCTTTGTCTTTCATCCATATAGGTGCATGAATTGTTTAACTGTAACAAGACCTAAAGAATCTGCTGCTGCTGTGTCGTTATCTAGATAACCAAAGAAAATATACTAACAAAATAAACTTTTTTTTTTGCACCATTCAAGCTGTTTTTTCCTGTATCGAGTTTCTGACTCATTTCAACAAATCCTACATTCTTTTTTTTAACCCTCCTGTTGTCCTCCAGTCAAGGAAGGAAGGGAGGAAGGAGAAAGGAAAGGAGGGAGGAAGGGAAGAAGGAGGAAGGAAGGGAGGAAGGAAAGGAGGGAGGAATGAAGGTAAGGAGGGGGGAAGGAAGGGAGGAAAGGAAGGAAAGGAGGAAGGAAGGAAGGAAGGGAAGGAGGGATGAAGGAAGAAGGATTGGGTCCAGAGTTACTTTTATATCGGACATAGAGTTAATGCATTAGAAGCCATAAAGTCTCTGAGAAAGTTTTGGTTTCTTCTGTACATTTTCTGACCATATCCTTAGTATGCTGCTTTGTCTGATAAATAAAGTTTATATAATTACAGTGAACACACACACACACACACACACACACACACACACACACACACACACACACACACAGAATAGATACATTCTGAGACACAAAATAGCAGCTTGAACTCTTCAAACTCCACATTTGGCTGGCAGAGTGTCGCCAAATGATGCCAATGTGATGCTTGGAGCAGCAGTAGCTAATCCTCGTTTCAGTCAGAGACTCACGTCTAGGAGTGACCATTTATAACAAAATTATAATAGTTAGATTTAGCAGAAAAGGCTCTGCTGTTTGAAGGAGCTCTCAAATAATCCAATGCACTGAAGATGATTCTGCTTAGAGAGCTGTAAGCCCTTTAGTAAATATACATGAACATAAATCTTAGTTAAAATTAACAATATAAGAAGGAGGCAGTTACCAGTAGGGTTGCAATGGGGTGGAAACTTTCCAATAAATGTTTGGTAAATTTCCAGAAACTTTCCACTGGAAGTTAAGGTGGGGCCCTTTCCATGGGAATTATGGGAATATATAGGAATTAATGGGAATTCACTGGAAATTTGGGGTAATTTATACAAACTGTACATCTGTGCAAGTGATGGAGGAATGCATGTTGGGGTTGTGGCCCTGCAGGTAGTAATGTGCTATGTGCAATAGGGTAGATCTATGTATTTATTATTTGTTTTTACATTTAAATTCCCTCTTATAGGCTCACATGAAAGTTTATTTTATTTTGAAAATTCCTGGAATTTTATAACCCTACAGTAGTTACTAGCCACCCAGATGTGGATGAGTGACTATGAAGCTGATGTTAAGACTTCAGGGTTCTGCCTGAACTACAGTATATACTCCATTTACTTCTATTTTATTGAGTTAAAAGGTGGGTATGTCAAACCTCTGCACAATAAACAAAAAGTATCGGCATGGCTTTATAGCACTAGCACTACTAAACTAGTTCAGTGTTTTATTTTGGTTAATTGTGTCTTTAAATCTTAAGAAAGAGACACTAAATTAACCTTTGTGTCGTCTTCCCGGGTCACATTGACTCCGTCTGTTTTGACTGTTCCTTCCTTCCTTCCTTCCTTCCTTCCTTCCTTCCTTCCGTCCTTCTCTCTTTTTCCTCCCCATTACCTTCCTTCTTTCCTCTGTCCTTCCTTCCTTCTTCCACCCTTCCTTCCTTCCTTCATCCCTCCTTTCCTTCCTCCTTCCCTTCCCTCCTTCCCTCCTCATTTCCTTCATTCCTTCCTTCTTCCTTCTTCCTTTCCTTCCTTCCTTCCTTCCCCCCTCCTTTCCTTTCCTTCCTTCTTCCTCCCTTCCTTCCTTGACTCGAGGACAACAGGAGGGTTAAAGAAATGCATCAATAGCAGAGGTTCCCCTTCAATTATTGCACTAAATGAAAATGTTCTTTTTAACATGGCTTGGTGGCTTTTGGGTGGCATTGGTGCTACTGTACCTCTACACACACTTTGGGAGACATTAGCTTGCCAGTAGCAGCAATCAAGATTTCCTTCCATTAGCATGACAAACATGATGCCCGCCACGCTTTTAGCATCTCACTCCTCTCGGCTGCTCTGGTTTTGATGCTGGAAGGACAGCAGATGGCCACCCTTTGTGTTCATCGATACAAAGCTGTAGGCTGTTTTATGTCATGAATGCGACTCCCTCTGTTCATGCAATATGCCTGACATTTGGTATCCTTATGGGTGAAGTCGGAAGTGATTTAACGACCTTAAATGTAAAAATTACTCAACGCCAACATTTTTTCTCTGTGCAAATAAAGTGATAAAAAAGAAAAGATGTATAACCTTTAATGCTCTGAAAAAGAAATGGGGGAAAAAGCCACCGTTCCATTACGCTCCCAAACCAATTCACCTGAATAAATATCAAAATAGATGAAATGGATAAAACATAGTCAGTGTTGAAACCACACGTTATCTGTAAGATCTATTTGTTTTTCAGTAGGTTTTTTCCCACACCGAGTACAACAGTTGTTAAATATCTTGTCGGTATAGAGACAGAAACCCTGTTCTATTAACAGAGATTTGTTTGTGGAAGCTTGTCTGGAACCGCCTCTACTTTAGAGGAAAAGTTGGTGTTTTGAATAGATCTGGTGCTGGCTGTCTAACAGTCTGTGGAGGCATCTCCCTCTGTGCTCAGACACACATCAACCAATCAGGATATCTGCAGAGAAGCAACTCTCACGCTGAGCCCCAGATAACCTGCTGCTCATCATCTCCTCAGTAGGCAACAACAGTGGATGTGTCGCTTTGGGAAATGTAATCAAAAACTGGAGAAACTTGTCACAACTGGAGTCACAGTCACTGTGCAACTTTTTAAACCTTCAGATATTTGATTATCTTGTCACAGGGTTGATGTGACTTGATATGGCCTTTCTGATTGACACTTCTCCAGGTATAGCATAAATATGTATAGGTTGGTACTAACTGTGTCGTGCATATTTAAATGCCCAGCTCACCTCCACCTATAAGACATAACAGACCAAAAGTTCTTATATTGCAAACAAAGAGCTTTGACGTCTTTATCAGGCTCGTCAAATAAAATAAACCCAACAGATTCTCTACCTCAAGATTTTTTTTTTAACCCTTACATACTGTTTGGGTCAAATTTGACCCTTTTTGACATTTGACATCTATGACAACACCCCAAATGTCTTTCACACTGAAATTCAATGACTCCCTTCCTTCCTTCCTTCCTCCTTCCTTCTCTCTTTCTTTCCTTCCTTCCTTCCTTTCCTTCCTCCCTTCCCTCTTTCCTCTGTCCTTCTGTCCTTCCTTGCTCCCTTCCTTCCTCCCCTCCTTCTTTGACCCGTTTTGACATTTGACATCCGTAACAACACCCCAAATGTCTTTTACACTGAAATTCAATTACTTTTCCTTTGTCCATTGAGTCTGTTCCAGGTCAAATTAACCCATATCTATTGACATAACTTTTTGTTAAATGAATATTGAATAGTTTTAATAAGATAGTAGTTATGATGATTTCTTTTTATGATGTAGTAGTTGAGACTAATCGTATGGTTATACTATAAACCCCACAGCTCCATAAAGTTCTTGTAATTTTCAGTTTCTATAAAATACATTTAAGTCATTATTGCAATATTATATTTTAATGTCTTCGGTAAAATAGGATATGATATTATGTGATAGTAGGTGTTTTTTAGTCAAAAACGAGTGGTGTAAAACCTAAAAAATACACTCTCTCTGCTTTCTGAAACATTAAGAAAGGTTTAATCCCACATTTATTGATCAGTCGGATTAGCTATTGGTGCTTTCTAAACAGAAAGAACTGTGGTTCAAAATTTGGTATAGACACTTTTCACTTACACCGGGTCAAAATGTACCCAGAACATGCGAGGGTGTAGAATATGAACAGTATGTAAGGGTTAACAATAATTTGTCCATCAAACATCCAGTCACACCAGAAATAAAAGGACAAATAGTGAATCCATTAGTCTATGAATTGGTCTTTGTCTTCAGTCTCACCTCAATCACAAAGAAAACAAAGTTGTATCTCTTAAGGGAGAGAAGTAAAGCTGCTTGTTTCGAAATCAACTCAAACTTAAAACTACTTCATTAATCCCACTAGGGGCAATTAGTTATGAGCAGCTTATTACACATTGGGAAAAAAACAAAACAAAACAGAGTAACGGACAACAACATACAAACAAATGCACAAAGGAACTCAAATTTTTTTGGGGAAAAAAAAAAATCTATAAATGATATGAACTTGATAAACACAATAAAAGATCAAAACTACGTAGCATTTAAATGGCAGATTGCAGACAAGAAAAACCTAATGGCAAAAACATGTTTACAAGAAGCCAAAAAAATGCAGAAAGAAGAGGTCTCTTTCTTCCACTCTGATAATCTTTTAACAATGCTACTCAAGCTGTTTCTGTCCTTTACTGCAAGGCTATAAAAACTAGCAGATAGATGAAAAAACTCTGAAAGACTCGTCGAGAAAAGATTGATAAAAAATGACAAAGGATGACCAGCCCCTGACAGAAAAGTGATTTAGTTTGTGGAGGAAGTGAATTCTCTGTTGGTCCCCCCCTGCTTAACAATAGCCTCAGCATTCACATCAAATTTAAGATGGTCATCATAAATAGTACTTATATGTATTTGTATGGTGTGACAATTTCCACACTTTTCATTATGTACAATGCACTCTTTCGGGCTGCATCTCGGTTCCGTCTAAAATCAATAATCAATTTCTTGGTTGAGATACATTTAAGTCCATAAAATGGTTGCCACCTCAAAAATTAAAATCAGTGAGAATATTCCTGTGGTCTGATTCTGAACCTCAGGGAAGAAACCGCAATGCAGTGTCATCAGAAATTTTGACCAAGTAGCTGCCCTATTGAGTGCTCCTGCATCCGTCAGTGGACATAATAAAGAATGTGAGCCACAGAATCTGAGAAAAAAGCCATTTACTGAAATCCACTGCTCTCTCCCAGCCAGCATACCCCTGTGGGCCCCACATGGGTTAAATACAGGCTACGTGAGTACTGAGTGGGCATTGGCTTGAACTGGGCAAATTTTGCAGGTCCCACATGGTTTCAGTAACATGGGCCCCACATACTGTATGAAGCTCACATGGGCTGACTGTATGAGCTCCATAAAGGATGTAGGTGGGCTAAGCAGGCATGGGCATAAACAGGGCAAATTGTATGGGACCCATATTGTTTCAGAAGCATGGACCCCACATGTGAAGCTCATATGGGCTGGCTAAATGGGCCCCATATAAAGTCCATTCTGATCCCACTTAGACCTCATATGGGCAAAGATATTGGGCCTACATGGGTCTCACCCAGTTAGAAACCCAGTTAGATTCCACTTGAAGCCTATATGGGCAAACACAGGTGTGGTGACCATGGTAACTGCAGCCAAACCCACTTGGGACCCATATTTGCAGCCCAAATTGAACCCTTATGGGGCCCACATGGACATGCTGGGGAGTCAGGTCAGTCAAGAAGTCCAAGAGACATAATACAAGCTGGTAATGCTCATTAAAGTCACATAGCAACCTCTCTATTAAAAGATGCAACTGCACACAACAATCTTTGACTTTTTGATCATTTCTGCTTCACATAATGCTCCACACTGTATTGTTTCCTATCAGACAATATTTTCCTCATGTATATTTGTATCAAACATCACCAGACCATCTTTCTTTGTACATCAGGAACACTTTCCTTTTGGGCATCATAAGCTATTCATAGCTAATCCATGGGTATCTGTTCCAAAATGTCCCAGCTATATTAATATATAATTCTCATAATTACTATCAGTAATAAAAACATTGTACTCACCAAGTTAATTTCTGAAATCTGGGAAAGCAGCCATGCTAAAAAGAAATCCAACAAGGCAAGAAAGATGAGTGGTCACTCAATCAGACAGGTTCCACCATCCATCACAGTCTTATCCGACTTCCCATCTGCCAGACCTGCTGCAGTTGTGCACGTGCGCTCAGTAAAACACAGTAAAATGAGAAATTATTACAGTTTTGATTATCTGGCTAAATTGTTAGTTTCTGTTGGATCATATGACCTCTTGGCTCGTGGACGGTTCCCAGATCTCAGCAATTACTTTTGTGAGGCTAATGTTATCATAACTGACCAAATTACAAAGTTAATAATAATAATAAACCATATTATCCTTTAATTTTATCCAAAAAAGATTAATTATGCTCACTTTTTCTGCAGCTCCAAGCTTCATATCTCGCACATGCAGACTCTGGAGCTGCTGAGCACAAACTAATTGACATCCACATATTTCATAGGGACACATTGGAGCCGTACCTTCTCACCAACACACATGCATATCACAACATTCACAGTTAATTGGAAAGGCGATTGGAAGACCCTGCATAAGATAATTCATAATTCTGTGCTTATTGACAAAATTGGGCAGGATCTTGTTTATCCTGGTCATAAGATCAGAGTATCCTGCGTATATAAAACAGCCAGCCATGAGAACCACTTCACCTCCTCTTTGGTTTTGGATGGTGCAGGACACAGCTGCTGCTGTTTAGTCAGTTTGGGGTCGGGGCTGCATCTGCTCATAAATAAGACAGCCTCATAAAATTTCATGAAATTAGAATTAGTTCTGAAATGCAGATTATGTTGTGTTTAAATGCTGCAAACATATTTTTCCATGACCATGAATGGAGTTACTGTATGTGACAAAAGCTTAGATTAGAATCTGTTGTCACACAAGAAGTTCAAGAAAATACATTTTACAACTTTGATTTAAAGCTGCATGTTTGCTTTTTGAGAATATATAAAAGTATAGCTCCTGTAAGATGTGCATGAATGAGGAAGACTGCAGACAGTCACGGTGTAACAACTGTTAGCTTTTTATTAGCTAAGAAAGACCAACAACAACTTTTCGTACCCTGCATAGAAACTGTCAACACAGTCTACAGCTCCTTTCACCAAAGCTCTCTTCTAATCATTGCACAAACTTCTGGGAGCTCAAGATAAGCTAGTCCAGGAAATGTGAATGCTTTGCAGATGAGGTGGCTCTGATGAGAGATTTGTGTCGACAGTTGAGTCATCAATCTGAAGACTTTAGACTTGACTTAAAGTCAAACAGACCTGAAACACCAATGACTCGAGATGGATGATCAAAAATTGTGTTATGAAGTGTGAAGTGTATTAACCCTCCTGTTGTCCTCGAGTCAAGGAAGGGAGGGAGGGAGAAGGAAGGAAGGAGAGGAGGAAGGAAGGAAGGAAGGAAGGAAGGAAGAACAAGAGGGATGAAGGATGGAAATAAGGAAGGGAGGAAAGAAGGAATAGTCAAAACAGACGGGTTCAATTTGACCCAGGAGGACAACACAAAGATTAAGTCAAATCTATATGAGGAGGGATGAAAAAGATCTTCATTATGAATTCCTCTAAATCATTATAAATCTCATACTGTAGTAGTATCTTTCTTGTGTTCTTCAAAATACTCTCGTTGAGATGCCACACACTTCTCCCAGTGCTTCGCCCAGTCCTGGAAACATTTCCTATATTCATATTTTGGTACAGTGTCCAGAGTCCTCCTGTGATTCTTGCTGGGTTTCATCCACAGTGGCATATCTTCTCCCTTTCAGTCCCAAATTCAGTTTCACCAAGCTGTAGCCATACAGTATACTAAATAATGGAAAATCTGATAACTACACCTTACTCCCATGCTATCAGTGGTGCACAGGAAAATTTGGGTACCCACTCACATACAAAGACTCAAGTGAAATATTAACATTTTTAAAGAAATAATTCATCATTTCTTGAAGTTTAATAGCTAATTATTACTAGCACTTGACTCAAGAGTCACTTGTCTTGGGCCATCAAAGCCACAACCTTGTTCAATTCAATTCATATGAAAGCATTTCAATCCATTTCTGATGAAAAAGAAAGAAAAATTCAGCATAACAAAATGGCAGCAGAGTAATAGTAGTGTTTATGCCCAATATACTGATAAGAAGTGTCTGAAATTCAACACATATAATAGTAAGAGTAATAAAAAAGGACTAAATTGCAAAGTACTTAACTTTTCTTTTAAATTTCTGTTCTGCTTTTAGAAATCTGGTTGACCTAGAAGTTCAGAGTTTTTTGTATACAAGATAAAATTACCATTCAATTCAATTCAATTCAATCATTTTTTCGGACCAGTTCGATCCATAAAAACACACATACATCAAGATACAAACAAAGAAAACAAAACCAAAAAAAAAAAAAGAAAATCTAAAAAGACATACAAACACCGTCTCCAGTGCCTCCAAAAACTAGAGAAATAGCAGGTACTACTCTTTTCAGGCATGACTAAAGCCATAATCATTTCATTTGTAGAGTGCTTCAGCCGCACCATAAAAGTAAACATATAATTCCTAAGAAGAGTCCAAGGTGGGAACATTGCTGTGTACAAACAACTGACTGGCTCTCGTACATCTAAAGAGCTTCAACAGGATTCACAGTGCATCATTATATAAGCCACCCGAAGTTTGTTGATTTTAGCCTTACTATAACTGCACCACTGCACCAAATTGACCCCATCTCTTTTTGACTGTTCCTTCTTTCCTTCCTTCCGCCCTCTTTTTTAATTTTCCCTTTGTTCTTCCCCTCCTTACATACTTCTTTCCTCATTTCCTTCCATCCTTCCTTCCTCCTTTCCTTCCTCCCTCCCTCCCTCCCTCCTTCCTTACTCCTTTCTTTCCTTCCTTCCTTCCTTCCTTCTTCCTTTCCTTCCGCCTTTCCTCCCTTCCTTTCTCCTTTTCTTCCCTCCTAAATTCCTTTCTCATTTCCTCCTTACTCCTTTCCTTCCTTCCTTCCTCCCTTCCTTCCTTGACATGAGGACACCAGGAGGGTTAAACAAAGCAATTTTAACATTATCCGAACACATAAAATTTGCGTGCCAACATATGCTTGTATGCTTGTGCATACAATTTACAGTACTGTTGTCGTATATCATCATCACTCAGGTCATATTTCACCTTATCCACAACAGTCAGGGAATGTTCTTTTCATGTCTACCTTAGTCTTTATAATCAAACTACCCTCTCTTTAGAGTTAAATTTGATATCAAACTGCTAGTATCTAATGCTAAATGTTTAAATGGAAGGCAACCATTAAACTAACCCCAAAAGCACTTTTTAAAAAACTGTCTTTTCATGAAGAGAGATGTCTACTGTTTCAGGTGTGCCATGAGGAATTCAAACTAGTCACAGTCACTGACTGACAGCAAATTTACAGTAAAATGAGAACATGCAGGATATGAAAAATGAAACTTTTTGGGGTCGTGTTTCCAACATGGGAAGTCAAGAACACAATAAGCTTGACATTCAAGTAGTTTAAGTTGTGAGATCACTGTTGCTAGGTGACCGACAATCGAAATAGGCGTTGCATTTCAGTCATCTTGTCAAAAAATGGTGAATGGTTTGAGGTCTCCTGCATTTTAATACTGTGTTTGAAATAAGAAAGGTTTAATGACAAAAGTAATTATTATGAAAATGTCATTTTCATAGGCTCCACATTTAAAAAAAAACATATTAGCTTGTCAGATTGGACTCATTTCCATGTATGGCGTCATGATACCACACTTCAACTTACTTGAAGACACTCTAAGATCTTTTCAGTGCTATTAAATATTTTATAGACTAATATCAGTTAGCGGACTCTTTAGAGAGCCAGTATTTGCTGTGGTGAGATTTGGCTCCTTAAAATATCCACATACTGTTGAATCAAACAACTAACACATTAAATGCAAATTGCCTTCTGGACACAACATGCTCCAGCGTTCCACTTTGATGATTAAAGTTCACTCATCACACAGGTGGCACCTCCATCTCTTTGAAGCCGTCTATTTGTAGATCCTGCACATCCTGAGAGGTGCAGCCTGATGTAATTCTTCCTCCCACAGGGGTAAAAGAAAATGCTTTTTGGAAGGGTTCTCTTGAGCTTTTTAGTTGCTCCATTCACTTTGCTTTGTACTTCCCCAATGTTGAAGGCCATTCTGTGGCCAAAACATGTTTTTTTCTGTTTGTATTTTTACTTTAATTTGAACTTGTGATGTAATAAAAAAGCTTTTCCTTTCCTTTTGTCAGGAAAGACGCCCCAGACTTAAGTCTTTTTATTGCTTTTTATGTGCTGCCAACAGCCAGGATAATTATAGTATAAGTGAAAGAAACATGTTGCCATACATAGTCCATGCTTGCAAAATGACTTTTACTAACTATGGTCTAATTGATACAATGTGCATTTAATTGAAAAAACCAGAGTCCTACAGCAATACTTGAAATAACAATTCCTATTATTAGAAAAAAGAAAAAAAAAATCTAACCCTATTTTTAGTCAGATTATCAGTGTGGCAAGAAGAAAAAGTTTGTTTGATTGTAGACTTGTAAACTGTGTCCCAGATCCATACGACTGCACACTAAGCCCAAGCAGGTTTTGAGTATGTGGTGCAAGCTAGGGACAAGCAGGAGGCCTCCTGAGGTAGAAGTCAGTATGCATAATTTAAAAAAAATAAAAATCAACCTGATTTATAAGCGTGCTGTTGACGTGCACAATTCTGCAGTAATGCAATGCAAAAAGGTAATAAGGGATGATATCTGGAAAACATTTAAACTTAATGTAGATGGTAGTGAAACTTTCCTGTTGGTATGAAACTGTTATGGATGTTGATTTCCTACCAGCAAAAAGAGTATACTTTAACTACTTTTTTTTAGTTACTAGTCTTACTATTCTCTTCGTAATAGCCATTTACTTTAACTGCCTTTGTAATGTTACTGGTGGAATCTGCCTGTACTGTGCATCCACACACAAACTAAATGGTAAATGGATTGAATTGTGTTTTCACCTAAAGCAGGGGTGTCAAACATGCGGCCAGTGGGCCAGAACCGGCCCACCGAGGGGTGCAATCCGGCCCACTTTCCTTCCGTCCTTCCTTCCTTCCTTCCTTCCTTCCATCTGTCCTTCCTACCGTCCTTTTTTCCTTTCTTCTGTATGTCCTTCCTACCTTTCTTCCCTCTTTCTTTTTGCCTGTCTTTCCTTCCTTCCCTTCTTACTGTATTTCCTTCCTTCCTTCCTTCCTTCCCTCCATATTTTTAATGATCCGGCCCACATGAGATCAAATTGGTCTGTATGTGGCCCTTGAATGAAAATGAGTTTGACCCCCCTGACCTAAAGTGAATCTTGTTCATTCGGTATGTTGAGGTACCATTCAGGCCACTGGCTTAACCGTCGAGGCACATTGCTTTCTATGGGAGACTTCGACAGGTGGAGCTGGTTTGAACCCCAGATTGCAGCATATGGTCAGCACTATCTTTTCAGTTTGGAGCCAACCCTTTCCAAATAAGGAGTGCAGGATGTTGCCTCTTACTCTACCTTGGAGGGAACATTAGCTTACTGGGAACACTGAGTGGTGTACACTTGGGTTAAAGTTAGCTACTTTAGCTAAAATGTGCTATTAGGGCAGGTATCATAATCAAGTGACATTCAACTTTGTTAAATATTGTGACAGTCAGTGAGAGTCCTGAAGCTGGGGAGAACTAACTGTTCATCAAAGCTGTCAATCAAGGCCGCCATCAAACGGAGAAATAATTCCCAAAATGACCACCATTACACTTATTAGAGGTCCCAGATTTGGCAACTGGGACCCTGAAGATCTAAAAGCCATCAGTGGGAGTTACAATTTAAGGTATTTCCACACTGGGTTTTCTTTTAAGACATGGTAGTTGCTGCATGTGTAAAACACTGTCACCATTAATAACCACAGGTTTTGTGCAATCTACCTTGATTGAAATCTTAAATTATAGATCATAATGAAAAATGATTGAGCAATAAGTCTTCTGCCTACAGTTGCATCACTTTGGTTGATAAGTTATACCTTTCATATTTTCTGTTGAGTTTAATGTCTGTGTTTCTACGCACTGTTTAACATTTTAATTCTGAATAAGAATCCATTAAGTCTTACTGCATTGCTGTATCTGGAGATTTAGTTTTATTTAAGTAAATGTCAGTTGTTTCCTTATGCATCACCTCCATTCACACAACAGACACTTCACTTAAGAGGTACAAGAGTCACACAAAGAGAGAAAAACAAGGCAAACAAAGACAATCCACAGTGCTACCACATTAAACACCTACTCTCTTTGTGATGTGAAACAGGGTCAGCTTACAACAAAGGTCCTGAGAATGAAATTGACTCATTTTGCTGTCATTGTGGCCCTTTCCCAGTTTTACAGAGTGAATGTTGGAGCCTACTTTTGGCTAGATATGTAATCACTATCCAATCTGCCCCGAGGAGAGAAAGAAATTTAATTTGACAAGGAGGTAATGAACCTGTGCAGCCATTATCTTAGATAACCCATTGGAGAGACTGGTTGAGCACTGATGAAAATACTATTAAACATAGCTGGCTGATTTCTCTATTTTGTTCAGTGGCAGAAAACCCTTTTTTTACCCTTACCAATTTACTTTGAACTCTCAGAGTTGCCAAGGATCATTATATCAAGAAGCTTCAAACACACACTCTTTACTTAATGATTCAAAGGCAACAACCCCAGATTTTGGGCTCTGTGGTGCATATACAAGACACCTAGACAAGTGCGGAAAGTACTTTTAGCTTTAGTTTCTCTCTTGTGTTTGCAGGTTTCTGGACTTGGATGAAACTTTTCTGGTGTCTTAGAACTTGTTTTCATATCTCCTTCGGTTCGGACTTGTCTTGCCCTCAATTAAATTCTAACTCTACTTTCCAATGAGCTATTTTTTATATTGTTTTATTGACAGCAAATCTCATGTGCAGAGCCAAACTAACAATGAACTGATGAGGCTTTGGATACACATACGATACCTTCGAGTAGGATCACTTCATTATTTATTCGGCTCTGCACATGAAAAACAGTAGCTAAAATATAGAAAATTGACAGCCAAGTCCTTTAAGTGCAAAACAAACAGGATACATCATTTGATGCCTAGAACGAGAAAGAAGAAGTCAAGGTACAGGAGCTAGGGAGCAAATGTAAAAATATTGCTACTAGGCATGGATGTTTTGAATAATGCAGATGCAGCAATTATTCATTGTATGTTTAGACATATGTTACAGAGGATGATCAGCCTCTCTACTCATCTGTATGTATTTATTCAATTATTTGTTATTTATATTGTTATTAAAAAAGGAATGTAAACTTGACATGGTTGCATGCAGGCATCTTTCTTTGCATGTTGAAACATGTGGCACAGATGATGATTAACCTCTCTGCTCATCTTTATGCATTTATTCTATTATGTATTATTTAGATTATTAAGTAATGTATACTTGATATGGCTTCATGCAGACTTTGACAATGGCTTGATTTCAATCACACTTACAATATAGTAAGAAGAATTATACCCCTTGGTGGGACTGACTTGATACAGATTTTTGGGTAAATCAAGACACTTTTCAAACTATAACATATTGTTGCATCTCATTTGTCTTTGTCTTTCCTCTTACTTGTGTCTTTAGTGGGATATGCCAAAACAGATGCAAGAAAAGCAAAGAAGGATTTAAGGAAACATATTTAGAGAATGAGACATCATTCCCTAAATCAATAACAGAGGCACAGCTGGATCATTTGCTGGCTCTAAGCTGCCACAGTTTATATTTGTGTAGAGTGTATGTGTTTGTACAGATAACGTGATGTCCAATCACTGAGAGCACAGTTACCACTGTTAGTTTTTAGTCACATCCAACATGACTAAACATAATGTGGAACATTAGCCTCTGCATGTTAAAATAAACTTTTTTTTTACAAGGATCCATAAATATACATCTGTTTTTATCTGCAACTTTCACCAGATTTGATTTTTATCTAACTGTTAGACACATATTGGGATAGACAGTTATTATGGAGTCATTTGATCCAGGGTGGAAAGAGATTACCTGCTCCCCCACTGTGCTTAAGGAGGTGTTTGCCAGCCAGCTGCCTCAATGCAAAGACTGCCGGGTGCTTGCTGGACAGGTAACAGGTATTACTAGCCAAGTTGGATATATGCTAAAAAAGTTTCTCTCCAGTGAAGATGTGGGTACCTGTGAATTCCCCCCTAGCTAAACACCTCTGTTTTCCATCTGGAGGAGCCAACTCCCCAGCAAGCTAGGGACAAGCAGGAGGCCTCCTGAGGTAGAAGGAAAACCTGCTGCTGTATGGCTCTGAAGGAAAACTTGCTTGAGTGCCTCACTATTTCTAATTGCTTCCTCCCTTTGGTTAATGTTAATACTGACCAAGCATCAGGCTCTGTCCCTAGAGCCAGCATAGTCCTGTTGGCAGCTGACACCACCAAACGGCATTGCTGCTTCACTTCCTCCCACTGGCCCTTCCAAACACATTGTAGGGGACTCATGGTGAGGAGGTAGCTGTCCATTGTATCCTTGGAGCTCACCTGGCCAACATTCATGGTAAACTACTGGCTCTCACCAAAAAATATCCCACCATGATGTTTTAGCTCAAGTAAGAACTGAGTTGGTGAGGGTTCAGTTAATTTGCTCATAGCATGGGCAAAGCATAGAAAGAAAGTGGGATGACCTTCTTTACTTTGCCTTTGTAGAATCAAACTGATAAGTCCTCAAACCATCATTTGTTGAATGTAATTTCCCTCTTCACATTAATATGCCAAAGGCATGTATGTGTATTCAAGGTATGCCATTGTGAAGATGATACTTAGAAGGTCATGTTATGTTCCTTCTTCATTGTGTTTTAATGATATCTAGTGGATATCTGAAGACATTACATTGTTAGTTTGTCCACACAACAATAATGATAATACTAATGATGATGATGATTAAATTTGACATGTGGCATAACGGGAAATTAATCAAACGTAGACTGATAGTGTAAAATGTGAGTGATTAGTAAAATATGTAAAAATAAAAGTGGAAAAAAGATATTAAAGTAAATGAGACACATGAAAGAGTTGTTGTGAGGTCTGTTGAGGGCTAAAACTTCAGGGAGGAGAGACAGAGAAAGACAAGAGAGGGCTCTAATGGGACAGATTCAGAAAAGCCTAGACACAGGTCCAAAACTAGAGAAAGATATCCAGTTTCCTTCCAAACAGGTTGGACTTCGGAATAAGTCCTTTCAGATGAGCTGGTACAACATTTAACTGGCTAGAATATTCACTCAGGGAAAATTGGGCCTTCTGCTTCTGCCACAGATTGTTCAGCAAGCAGCAATGTAGTCACAGAAAAGATGGTCTAGTCTATACGGCTCTGGGTCTGTTTAGGAAGCACGAGAAGACTTCCATGGTGAAATGGATGAGCTATAAAGCAAACAAGGTCCATGATGACATAGCTGAGCAGATACTGCTGGTGTAGCTGAGATCATTGAACAATGTGAGTATCTCTGTTGCACTGTTTTGGTTACCACCTTTCTGGAGAAACAGGGGATTTTTTTTGTGAGTTTTTGATTTTTTTCCCCAGTGTATCTATAGTCAACCATGATTAGTTTCCTTTCATTCAGAGAGGGAGCTCCACATTAAGCAGGGAGAGCTTGTACAAATATCAAAGACTGGTCATGTCAGATGAAATCCCTTCAGACAATAACAGCATCAACAGCAATCGGTCTACATTCAAAATTATCCCAACTCCCTGTAGTCTATGTGTTGGTTGTGTTCAAAATGTTGCTTGACATTATTGAAGGGTTTCACAACACCCACTTAGAGCCTGATTCTGCCTGAGGGTTTCTAGTTTTCAGAGTTTTTCCTTGCCACTGTCGCTGAATGTGTTACAGGCCTCAGAATGAGTTACTTGTAGGCAGAAGATATGTCCTGTGTTGTACAGGAAAAGTACAGACATGACCCACCAGTTGTGTTACTTCACCAGGCTGTCCTCTGTCTGAAGGATGGAAGCCTGGCGCAGCTTACTACAACTAGCGCTCATTTTTGGTGATACTCCCTCTTGTGGTGGATTTGGGGAAATGCACCTTACTAAAACCCATTCAGAAAACCCATTTAAAATCGGGCCTTTTTCCACAGAAAATTATACAATAATTCAAACAACTTAACAATTGTGACCATACATTTGTAGGGAATGTTGGGTCTCTTTAAATTAAATTAAAGCGTACAGTATAGATCTATGTGTAAAGTGCCTTGAGATGACTCTTGTGATTTGGCGCTATATAAATAAATATTAATTGAATGAGCGCTGTCTATGACACCCTGGTCAGCCAGAAAACTGCAGAGATGGCTGAAGACATCTATGCCATGACAAAGAGATCATGTAAGAAGAACAAGGAGGAGCCTTCTTTCACTTCAAGAAGGAAACAGAACAGCGTGGAAGACTTTGTTGTGGAGGTGGCCTCCGGCTCCAGCTTAGACTCGTTCAATGATTCAGAACATCTCAACCAGATGCTTTGGGCAAGACAGGTCATGATTGGCATCCAAGCATGTCAACCTGCCTCTGAAACCTTCCTGTGAATGCAGTCTCTAGAGAAATTAGCTTTGCAACAGAGCCTTACCACATACAACTAGTCCCAGAAGAGGTCTTGGTGGTGAAAGGCATTTTGAACCTCCCAGAAATACTCAGTGTGTTCAAGCTTCCTGATCACATGATGTTGCCCTCATTGAAGGCAATCTCACAGGTGGCCCTTACTATCCGCAGCTGTGAGAGATCATTTAGTGCTCTTTGCTGACTACATACTTAGCTCAGGCACACTATAAGCCAGGATAGGCTCAATGATCTGGCAGTGTTTTCAACTGAACGAGAGTTGGTTGGAGGTCTTGGATGATGACAATATGATTGACACATTCTCCCAACTGAAGTGAAGACACCCTGGCGGTTCTTTCTCCAGAAAAAAAGAACATATTTGCACACAACAGTACAAAAGCCAGGAGAGGAGATACAACACTGTAGAAGAATAAAGATTTTGGGGGATGAAAAGACATGACATGAAGGGGCAGAGGCAACAGATAACAAAGCAATGGTTTGGAGTGGAAAGATACAGAGAAGTGGTTACGGATACAATACCAGAGAGAGAGACAGAGAGAGAGAGAGAGTGGGAGAACTTGAAAGAGCAACAAGTGGACAAAAGAAGATAAGACCATGAAGATAGAGGTTATCAGATGGAGAGACCACAGAATCTACTGATTACACTGCTGTAAGTATATAAATAGCAATAGGATGCTGATTGACATCAACTTTTGCTGTGAACATTGGCCTGAAGCTGTTGCTGTATTGTGTGACTGTCAGCTCATATGAAATAACATGTATTGATGATTATTTGTCCCCTGTGTAATGGAATAGTACATTAATGGTTTGCTTTCGTACAATCTGATATTGATTGCTGTGTTCAAATAATTTTATAAGTATATGTAGCTATAAAATGAATTGATAGATAATGTTTGTGATCTAATCATCACAGCAAAAAGATCAAACATTTGTTGAGATCTTGGTTGGCATATACTGTACTGATTGCATCCGTTTTTATGACCAGGACAGGAGAGAGCAGAGAGGATGAGGAGGACAGACAGATGAGACACCAAAAAGGGCTACTGGAGAGGTGAAGAAGAGAAGAATATCTGATAGACAGATGAGACACAGAGTTAACACAATTTGTCACAGTTCAAATTTATCATAGTTGAAAAGGAGCCATTGTCACACATAGACACACAATCTATGAGACCAGGGTTGGCCAATTCTTTTTTAAAATTGAACATTATCAAAATACAATCTAGCATATGACTGCTTCATCAATGTCAATGCTTTCAGAGGGTTTTTACTCCTGCTGCAGAAAATACAAATAATAACGAAGTTGAATGAGAACTCAGATTGCACTCATTTTATTTTATTTCATATTGTGAAAGTCAGCCTACGCAGCTGACTGGAACCTTTTGGTGATTCACATCTTTTATTAATTTTACTTTGAAATTATTTGAAAATGGTGCAATTATCGGGGGTGAAATCTAAAGTCACCAAATTTTTCAAAATCCTAACAACACCTCTGCTGACCACAAAGCTTTTTATTATAAAGTCCTTTTTCAACAAACTGCTCCCATAGTGGATACTTACATTGTCTCCCATGTCCTCAATGCAAACTCACGAATAACCCCATATCAATAATCGGTAATCAAATATATTTACTGATGAACTGTCAAATAACTTAATCCTCCTGTTGTCCTTGAGTTAACCAAGGAAGGGAGGAAGAACGAAGGAAAGGAGGGAGGGAGGGAGAAAGGAAAAGAGGAAGGAAAGGAGGAAGAAGGAAGGAGAGGAAGAAGGAAGGAAAGGAGGGAGGAAGGAAACGAGGGAAGGAAAGAAAGAAGGGAGGAAAGGAAAGAAGGAAGAAGGGAGGGAGGAAAGAAAGAAGGACAGAGGAAATAAGGAAGGAAAGGAAGGAAGAAAGGAAGGATGGAGGAAGGAAGAAAAGGAAGGAAGGGGGATAGAGGAAGGAAAAAAGAGAAGGAGGGAGGGAGGAAAGAAGGAACAGTCAAAACAGACGGGGTCAATTTGAAAAACCTGCAAATCGACTCACAGCAAGCTTTGGCTAAATAACAATACCAGAGTGTCGTCATGGACTAATGGTTTTTGGACTCTTTGTGTTTTTGTTCTTTTGGGTCCCTGTTTTCACTAAGTGTGTCTGTTCAATTCCACTTCTTTTTTATGGTTATTGAGCCTGTTAAGTTTTCTGTCACAGTATGGCTCAGTGTCCCTTGGTTGCTATTCTCCACCCGAGACCACCGCCTGTTCTGTGAAGACTGGTTCCTCTAAAAGACTACCTGCCAAGATATTAAGTTGCCTTCATTATTCAGTCTGTTTTAGGTTTTATTCTCACAGCTTACTCAGTCAACAAAATTACAATGAGTAAAATACAACATTAAAAGAAAATACATTTCTGCATTATGCCTTCCTGTGAAGAGGGTCCCGTTTTCACCCCTCCATTTAATGAGGTACCAGTATCTTCATCAATCCCTTTAAGAAACGACCAAACCCAACAACGCTGAGATATGCGACCTAACATTTATAGCGTCAACCAGGTTAGTAGGTATTTATCGATCACAAGTCCTCATTCTTAGCAAACTATTGTTGAATTAGCTGATAACACCATACGACGCAGTTACTACCACTGTTAATAAACGGCTCTCAAACTCTCAATAGAACTGATAAGGAACTGATATAGCTCCGGGAATATTACTCAACCACATACAAGCCGTAAAGTTGCTGAAAAATGTCACAATTTACTCACATTTGTACTGTTGCTGCTCCACATGTTCCTCCATCTTCAGAGAGGTGATGATCTGTGACGGGGTTTTTTTTTCAGAAGTTGCATCTTGGGTAATTTGAGTGTGAGTAGTCAGCTCTTGATGCATACTCTGCATTTCTGGCGAATCTAGTAAACCATCTAGTAACTTCTCACATACTCTAAATCGCATATTGTGCAGTTGAAACACACTACATACTTCAAATGATAGTTATTTAAAAGGATTATGTTCTCAGGGATTTGGCCTTCTCTTTGCTCCATGTTTCCCTTTTGTGTTCCTGCGCTCCTTCCCAGCCTGTTATTCCCTCCGCACCTGCCCTGCATCAAGCTCGTTAGACCTTTCATGCTCCCAGTGCTTTTTCCCCAGCTTGCCCTTCCCTTCACATCTGCCCTGTATCAGCCTCATCAACCCTACCCTGCTCCCGCTGTTTCCCCAAGCCAATCGGCTCACTGTGTGTTCTCCTGTTTCTTCGCATCGCTCCCGTCACCTGAGCTTCTCTGCCCATCTCCCTATCTGTACCTCATCTCTTTAGTTAGTATTTAAGTATGGTTTTTCATTCTTTTTCCTCGGTGCATATGCTGCTTTTGAACCTGTCTGCCCGTTGTTACTGATATGTGGGTCCACCTGCTCCCCTCACCTTGTTGACACCAGAGAAATAAAAAGATATCGCGTACAAGCTGAATGGAAATGGAAAAAGGGCATCTAATGGTGTCATATCAAATAATAAAAGACCTGATGTCTACCTATCAAAGATCAGTAAGAAGCAGGAGTCAGGTCCTCCTATTTCTTCAACATCATTACAACAAACCATCATAACCCCCAGAATTCTTTTCAAAACCATCAAATCTGTAATTAAACCCTCCTACCCAACAAACTGAAGCCATCCACATGATCTGTGAGCAATTTTTTCCTTCTTCAAAAACAAAATGAATTAAATAAAACTCCAGACGGTTGACCTTTTCTTCCTTCACACTGCAATCCCTCTGCCTTACTCAATAACTTTGAGGCCCTTTCAAAGTGCATTAGGACATGATGGCTAAATTAAAGCCTTCGAGTCCTTCAGATCGTATGCCTGCCAGATCCCACAAAGGACTTTTTAACAAAGTTGGTACCATTATTTTATTTTTTTGTTTAAAAAAAACCTTTCTGTCCACTGGCTTTATTCTCTTCTGCCTTTAAGTATAGAATAGTGCACCTTCCTTCCTTCTCTCTTTCCTTCCATCCCTCCCTGCTTTCCTTCCTTTTTTCTCCCTTCCTTCCTTCCTTCCCTCCTTCCTCCTCCCTTCCTCCCTCCGTCCTTCCTTCCTTCCTTCCTTCCTTTCTTCCTTCTTTCTCCCTTCCTTCCTCCTTTCCTTCCTTCTTCCTCCCTTCCTAACTTCCTTCCCTGACTCGAGGACAACAGGAGGGTTAAGTATAGAATAGTGCACCAGCTGCTGAAAAACCTAACCTTAACTCTACCAATTGAAAACATTTTAGATCTATTTCACAATTATTGTTTTATCAAGTTTTAGAGAAAGATTTTTATAAATTGATAATTATGTTTTCGACAAATTTCAATCAGGTTTCCATCCACATCGCAGCACCAAAGCTGCTCTCATCAAAGTGACAACCGACCTCTTACTTACAGCTGCTGCTGGTGATTGTTAAACTTTAATTACACTTGATTTGAGCTCTGCATTTGATACTGTGGATCACTCTGTCGTATTGTATTGCTTTGAAAAGTGGTTTATCATCAGGGACACTGCTTTAGATTGGTTTAAATACTATCTATCAACTTTCTCAGTAGTCAAATGCCTCCACTGACCTGTGGTGCTCTCAATGGTTCTGTATGCTACCATAAAGACAAAATATATGCAGATGACACACTGATGTATGTCCCATTAAAAGCCAGTGAAGACAATTTTCATTATTTTATCTTGTCCGGCAGAAAAAGTTCTGGATAAATTATTATCTTCATATCAAATTACCTAATTTACAAAAACATCTTGGATCACTGTCTACAAATATCAAACCAGTGTGTAATATTTGACAGTGACATTTCATTTTAAAAAGCAAAATACAAATGTTGCTCTCTTTTTATTATCAATTAAGGAGCATCTTAAATAATATATTTCATCTCTCTGACTGATCTCAAAGGTTTTCTATGCTTTTATTTGTTTGATTAGATTACTGTCATTCATTATATTCAGGGTTAATACAAAAAATGATGCCATTGCCTGGTACAAAATGAAGCTGCTCACCTTTTAATAAACACTAAAAGACAAGATCACATCAGCCCTGTTTTTAGCCTCTCTTCACTGGTTACCAGTAAGTTTCAGAATTGATTTCAGGATTTTACTGATCACATTTTAAAGCACTTCATGGTTCAGCTCTCAGCTACATTGCTGAATTGCTGCTCCCCCCATGAGCCAGAGCACAGCCTCAGATCCTCATGCAGGGCTTTACTGGCTGCTGTTAAGTCCCAACTCAAGACTAAAGGTGACCAGGCTTTTGTAGTCAACGCCCCTCAGCTTCCCTGTCTGAAAATCTCAGGCTTGCAGGATCAGTGACATCTTTTTTTTTTAAATCACTAGGCATATGTGGTTGGGTTTTTTTTTCTTGACTTTGGTCATTTTGTACTAAAGGAAAAGAAGTTGTCAAGTGAGTTTTTTCAAGCTCTCAAAAATGGTCCCCACACTTTGGTGTTGATCCCCTGAACTCTCTCAGGTTGACATTTTTTGGCTCTGAGTGAAATAATGAGAGAAATACCTTGACAACTATTGGATGGATTGCCATGAAATTTGGTGCAGACATCCATGTTACCCCCAGGGATTAACTATAATAGCTTCATGTTGTGTCCCCCCCCCCCTCATGTCAAAATACCAATTTATCCAGTTCTTTTATGTTCATTTATGACCCAATACCTGCTTAACTAATGACATTCCCATAAACCTCAGCTGTGCGTACACTTCATCATTTAATTACCATTAATTTTTCTAAAGTTTATATGCCACCAAATTGCTATAATTCAGTTAATTCCGCCCATTTGATCAGCCTCTCTAAAAGCAGAACAGTACTGATTTACATGTTATCAGCATTGATGTGTAACAATCCCTGTATGAAATGTGTAAAAGAGTCATATTTGGGAGCAAGTGAGGTGCTGCCATTCAGTTGTGTGATACTCTATAAACCATGCATAATCAATAGGCGGACTCCGGATCCACACTGAATACCAATTCAATCCAGACAAGGTACAAATTTTATCTATGACCTGACCTAGACTACTTATAAATAACAGATCATTATCACATCACCTCAGTTATCAGCATTCACCCGTCTGCCAGTTGCCACAGTTAGTAAGGGTATTGTGGAATGTGTAAAATGTTAAGAAAAGTTATGTAAAAAAAAAAGAAAAAAAAAGAGAGGTGGCTATGATGAAGAGTGGGAACACAAATGCGACCAACATGAAGAATAGTTTTTGAGATGTAAGAACCATGAAACTGAATCAGCTGGAGTCATGCTATCAAGTCTCACTAATGAACACTTACACCAATTTCTTCACCTGCCCATAACACCTTTTTTATTTTTATGAAGGTTTCACATCCCATTAATACAGAAACCCCTTCTGGACCGTTGATGCACTGGAAACTTATTAAATGAACCTCTAAGACTAACTGAAGCACAATATGTTTGTGAAGTTTTAGTCTCTTCACATGGCTGCTCAACCTGTTTAAACCCAAGATTAGACCTTGGCCAGGGGCCTCGCAGCATGAATGTTCATATTATGAAATGGTAAAATCTGAAGCCATGTGTGCTCCATTTAATATTTATCAGCTCCTGGATGCATGTCAGTATTTATTTGTTCCGTGTCTCCTTGTATATTCATGACATGAATAATGCTGTGTATGTTAATCAGATGGCAGACTAAGAGCAGAGTCTCAAAGCATCCTTCTGGAAAACCAATCATCTGCACGGCCTCCTCAGCATCAACCAACTCTGCTGTTCCCCAGACAAGATCACAGTTGAGGAGTGTACCATCTCCATTTTACATATTGCTGGACTAACCACAGGCACTGATTAGCAGCATCCCTCCCCCCTGATAGATGCTTTGTGCCTGATTTTAATGAACTGCTTTGCATTAGTGAGCCCCTCTCGCCAGGCGCACTCTGAGCCAAGACAGAAATATTGACAAAATGTCTGCTAGCCATCTTATTATCTTGCCCAGGGTTGCAGTTGGCAAAATAGCACATGCTGGAGGCAGCAGCGGCGGCGGTGGTGGAGGGTTGTGTGTGTGTGTGTATGTGTGTGTGTTGCCGTGTGTAGAAAGAAGCCAATGTTTGTAGAGCTTGCAACCCTGACACCCTGTTGTTGTACTGCTGAGCTTTGAGTGCTGCGCCATCATCTATGGTATTAGTGTTTCTGGCGGCGATAGTAAGCTTGAAGCAGAGACCAAATGAGAACACATCTGATAATGAGTGATTCACTCCCTACATTTCTGCTCTTGGTATGAACTGATGGTATACTGCTGTGGCAACATGAGCCAGACACCAGTTGCTCAGCAGAGGATATGTTCAAAAAAATGTCATGAAATGAGCACAATATGATCGTTAAAGGATAGAGTAGGACCAGACAGGACCAGAAACAGGAGTTAGATTGACACTGAGGATAATCCAGTGCAGCGGAGAGGAAAGTCCATTCCATCTAATCTTAAAGGACACCTCTCTTGGCAAGAATGCAAATAAGGATAAATGGTTAGGTGAATAAAAAAGCTTGCAATTATAGGTCTGGCTTTAGAGTTACTCACCCTTAAGTGAATCAAAGTTCCTAAGTTCGAAGGACAGAGTCATCAACAAATGATGGTACGGACACACTGTGGGGAAAATACTGCAGATTAGTACAAATAGAGCAGGTTTTTATTCAATAAGTAACATATGGTAAGGTTGCGGATAGGAATATATAGCAAGACCTCTGCTCCACAAAATGTAACTGGTCACACACATTTGAGTGAGATGATGTATTATCACTGTGAGATGACTCTGGGATGGAGCAAGCTTTTATGTTGATGTGGAAGAAGGCATCACATGCAGGGATAGTGTGAGATGTATCTAACATGTGTCATCATACCTGATATGACTGTTTCAACACATTAAGAGCAAACAAAGAAATGCATACATTTTCCCCATGATGGCTTACTTGTCAGTGATATTTTACACTAATGCTATCATTTCACATCTTAAAGTAAATACAAAAAAAATGTTCCATTAGTTAAAGTTAAAGTTTCCTAGTCTCATGGTTCTAGTAGGTCATGATCTGATTAGTCTCTGTTATAGAAACCTTTTTTTTTTGTTTTTTTTTAAATCGCATTAAAAACTGTGCCAACTTTGACACTTTCCTTTTTTTTAAATCTCAAATCCCTCATTTGTTGCTACTGTCACTGGTCAAGTAACATGGTAATGGTATCAAAGCTGCTTAATTTGGTAAAGAAAATAAAGTTGTTGTTTTGGAGGGTTTTTGTTGCTACTGATCGGCCTGTGACTGTTAGAGGGTCATGGATATTATAATATTACAGTTACAGACGGATTCAGCTGAACATTTCAATGCTCCTTCAAGATTTATTGAGATTGAGTATTAACCATAGGTTAATTGTTTTAAGACGGATTGTCACCAAATTTGACACTCACATTAATGGTGGATGAGGATGAATCAGTCAGTAGATTTTGGTGATCTCCTGGTGTTTCTTTTAACACCATCAACAGGTTGACATTTTTTTGCCCTTTCGAAAAATGTCTTCACACAACTACTTGGATGGATTGCCATGAAATTTGGTACAGTTATCCATGGTGACTAGTGGTTGAATCCTGATGACGTTGTTGATGCCCTGACCTTTTACTGTAGTGCCATCATGAAGTTGACATTTGTGGTTTTGAGCGTTCAGTCCATTCACTTTTCCTCATAGTGTTCAAATTTTTAGTTTGTCTGAAACATTGGTTTGAATGAACATGAATAAATTCCCGTAATACCAATGACTGTCCCATTTGGGCTCAGCTATACTTTACTAAGAAAGTGAACTAGCATCCTTTTCGCATGGCTTTGCTCTAGTCTTGTTTAACCCTCCTGTTGTCCTTGAGTCAAGGAAGGAAGGGAGGAAGAAGGAAGGAAGGGAGGAAGAAGGAAGAAAGGGAGGAAGGAAAGGAGGGAGGAGGGAGGAAGAAGGAAGGAGGGGAGGAAGGAAAGCAGGGAGGAAGAAAGGAAGGATGGGAGAAAGAAGGAAGGAAAGGAAGGAGGAGGGGAGGAAGAAGGGAGGAAGGAAAGGAAAGAGGGAGAAAGGAAAAGAGGAAAGGAGGAAGGAAGGAAAGAAGGACAGAGGAAAGAAGAAAGGGAGGAAGGTAATGGGGAGGAAGGAAAGAAAGAGAGAAGGAGGGAGGGAGGAAGGAAGGAAGGAATAGTCAAAACAGACCGGGTCAATTTGACCCGGGAGTACGACACGAAGGTTAAACGTTCCAAAACTTGACTTGAGGTATTATGCAAACATCTGCCTAAAAAGTTCAAAGTCAGGCCTTTGTGCTAAGGTTGCTCAACAGGTTGTTCATCAGTGTTTGAGTCTGTTTGCTGTTGATTTAATGTTCATCACATCCTTGCCTTTCTTAATTACTGCATAGTTCTGACAGAGATAATGATGAATGAATGTCAGCTGGTTACTAACCTCACAGACCATCTAATGTTCGTTCCTGCTGCTTCTCTCAGCAGAGGTTCACATTTTCAAACTGTCAAATCTTCCTTGTAACTTCTCATCTTTCAATCCAATGTGAGTGACTTTGACGGCAGTGGCTGATAAAACTGGGGGTATGAATGAAAGCATCACAGGAAAAAAAAAAGATGGAAACTACAGTTGATTTTAAAACAGCAGAGGAAAGCGGCATTAATTAAGGAGATGTGACCTGAGTGCTTCTCAGAGCTGCCCTCTATTTCCTCTGGATGTCAGTCACTTGGGATGCCTCATGCCCTTTGAGAAACTGCCAAACACTGTGGGGATAATTGAAAAATTTAGGACCTGATTGAGTCACTGCCCAATGTACAAATACCTTCCACACTCTGCACTTTCCTGTTGATAGTCCAGCAGTTGGTAAGTCCAACAAATGCGATAAGATGAAAAGCTATTGATTCCTCATGTGGGGAAATGGTTTGTTGCAACAGTTACAGTAATATGATACAGCAGAAAGGGACAGGATATAAAAGCAGTTTGTAAACATTACTATTAAAATAAATTGTATCAATGACAACAAAAACTGATTATAAACAGCTGATAATAACTCGAACTGCTTACAGAAATTACATTATGTATTAATATGGATCATTCGTGCATATAGAAAATACAGATACAGGTTTTGATCTGATTAAATGTTTGATTTTTGCGTAACAGCTGATGGTCTATGCAGGTATATTATGGAAGAATAACTGTTTATGAGCCACTTTTCCATTTAGGCCCAAGAAAAGTAATTTCCTGTATTTTAAACTGTTACCCACATAATGTTAATAATCATGGTTGCAGAACACAATACAGATATCAATATTGTCTAATGCAGATGTAAAAATAACAAATGATTTAGCTTTAGTGCTTTCTGAAAACATACTGGATATAATTTTTGATGTTTTTTATGATTGATTGATGTGGCTAATTGACAGTTTTAAACAGTGTTACTGTTGTCTATCAGCTGGAAAGAGAATATTAAAATTCAGGTATAGAGGTTAGTATAAGCGCTTTTGTTGCAGAAACATAATCATATGCAGGACTCAGAATACACACCTGGGTTTCTAGTGCCAGAGTCCTGTGCTTTGTATTCCCACCATCCACCCTTACCCCCACCCTTTGATTTTAGTCCTATAATTCGTGCATGTACTGGCTTCATTCATTCATTCAAAAAACAAACAAACAAACACTTCCTGTGAACATAATCCAGGCAGTTATTACGCAACACAACTGGGGAAAAATTCAGTAGTATATAATATAATTTCTAGGAGACAGGATGGGCTAAACACCAGCATCTTAGCACAGTCATTGTAAGCATGTTAGTATGCTGACAGTGGCATTTATTTAAGAACTCTGCTGTGCTTAACTCCAACCTCACAGAGCAGCCAGCATAGCTGCAGAGTCTTAAGCTTTGTTCAAAATCTGGTATGTTCAAGGGTTCATATTCTTCTGGTCATTACATCACATATAGTCCATGCACTAAAATAAATATGATGCAGTATCATACCAACATCACTAGCCTTTTGGCAATCTACAGTCTCCAATGACCTCTACATGTTTTTCTATAGACTGTGAGGACATCAAACCAGACAGAAGCAACAGTGCTAACCACTGAGCCATGGTGGCTGCAGCTGATGAACAATTACCATCTGAAACAGACATGCTGCTTTCATACCAGTGAAGCAATGAGTATGGTTGTGCCCTGAAGGCTGGAAAAATGAGCATGCTCCTGGAAAGGTGCCAGTTGAAATCCCCAGGCTGCCAGAAAAAGGCCTGGGAGGAGAAAGTGAATGACTAGTTCTTTTTTTAAATGTTTGTATAGAAGACAATACAAATAAAGCTTAGGATGAATTGGACCTACTGTGAAATTTGATTGGAATGAATGGACCTTGATGTTCTTTCTCTCTGTCCCCAATCTCTTTTAATTTACTGGTGTTGTGGAGGATATGGTTCTCATCATTAATCAGCAAGACAAATGAATCCCCTGCTGCCTCAGTGTGAGAGAGTGCAAGAAAAAGAGAGAGAGAGAGAGAGAGAAGGAAGAGAAGTGGAGGAAGAAAGGAAGGGGCGGGGTATATAAATCAAGTCTGCTTTGATTAATTCACCTTGGTCTAGAGGACATGGCTAATAAGATCTATTAGGTTGATATTCAGGATTCTCATGTATTGTGCTACATGTCAATAAATAAGAGGCCAGATCATTCAAAATGGGTAATTACACAAAGGCTAATGAAAATCTTTACATTTAGTGACACCAATTAGTAATGTTCAACTCAAATTACAATCATTTAGAGCGGGTAATTATCTTATAGAGCTTCTGTTTTTTGAACGATGTTGGTGAAAGCTATCAATCATGTCTTGAACAAACAAAACAAAAAACCCATTAATTGCTAAATACAGCACTTCATCATATGACAGTTGATTTATTTTTGGTTGTAGGTTTTGTCACAGTAGGAAGAGCATCCAATATACTTTAAAAGGCTGAGAGAAACTGTGGCAGTAACACACCCTAAATCTGTCATTCACACTGTTGAATTGAATATTTTTGTCACTGTGTCCCTTTTAAATACAGTTTATTCTGTGTGAGTGAGCTGCCACTGATAAGCTGTTGCTTGTGCACTTCCTCATCTGGCCACAAGAAGGCACTCTAGCACCTTTTCACAGCTCAACTGGAATCACACAGAGAGAGAGAGAGAGAGAGAGAGGCACTTTGGATAGAGGTCTAACCAGCAACATATAGAGCAAATTTGCATTTTTCATAGCTAAGACTGCTGTAAACAAAAGTCCAGTTGTCTACACAAGTCCCTGAAATCTACAACAACATTTTATTTGCTCCATCAGATGACCGTGAAAAAAGACAACTCTCAGTATGTGGTTAGTGCAGTTTTCTTGATGTTGTTATTTGAAATTTCCAGCCCTATCAATAAAAAGGTAAATATGAGCTCATAAAGATGAATATAAACCAGTTTTATACTGATGTGGACTAATACAAAGGCTTGTATTTCATGAGTAAATCATTTGATATCCCTTATATTAGAAGAACATACAGTCTGCACACATACAATCATATGATAAGGTTATTATCATAGCATATAGCATGTTACTTGCATTGCATTTTGAAAAGGTGAGAATATTTCTGGAGGGCATAAAAAAACAAACAAATGGTCTTTCCATGAAAAATGAGAGCATTAGTCATTTCAGCTGTGACGACCCTGTAATTGCCCCGTTTGTGTTGTGTATGTGTCTTATTGTCGAGGCAGGGTCTTCAGAGGTGATGTCGTACATTTGTAGAGCCTGGTTCACCTGTGTTTAAGATTTAAGATGTCACTAACCACTAACCTAGAGGAAGTCTTGGTTACACAATCATGCCTGTCTAGGTAAGTAACAGCAGTGCAGGGGGTTTACCAGGTAATTGGGTTTTTTGTTTAAATCACCCGTCATGACAAGCACGAAGACTAGGGTTGAGAGGGAAGGTAGTGTTGGATAGTTATCTAGGGGAGAGGTTTATATGCCTTTTAAAAATGTCAGTACACCAGGTTCAAATGATAAGGGGTTTTGTGTTTAGCCTGGCATGGTGGAGAATCAAGGTAGTAGTGTGGTTACTTCATCAGATTTAGTTGGTTCTTTTGTCTCCATTGATTAAAGAGTGAATGCCTGGTTTGGTCCTGTTGAAAGGACGCCAACTGTGGAGGATATGGTACAGTGTCCAAATGTGGAATTATTGGATAAGTGTACCAAAGATCAGTTACTGAAAATTGCAGAAAATCATAAAGTAGATCCTTCTAAGCAAGGTAATAAGGGGGCAATGCAGACTATTTTAAGGGCCCAGTTAGGACTGCCTACATTTTTGCCAGCACTAACAGTCCCTTTTTGTTCAAAAGGTAACATTATGGTCACCAAAGAAGCAGCTGTTAGTCCTCTGTTGCAGAGATGGTCACGTTTTCCTTTCTCTGACTTAGGTGTATTAACATATGAACAGAAAAAGAAATCCTGCTGCTGCAGTACAAGCAAGAGAGTGAATGTGAGGAACGAGCATCCAACTTGTAACACAGAAAATAGACAGAAACCATTTGATTCTATGTTAAAGTGAAATATCTTGTCAGCCTGGAGAAAATGATTAAATAGTGTGATGGTTTTCTAGAAGGTTGGAATGGACGGGCTCTAAAACAGGCTGTGGTTCATTTTCCATTTCCTACAACAGTAAAGACAATATTAATTTCTTTCAAACACAACAGTGGTTCAACCAAAGTGTTATTAACGTAACCATGACAACAAAAGTCCTCTAACTAATGAAAGCTCTAAAATTCCACTGTATGCTATCTAATACATAACAAACAGACAAAGATGAGTTTGGCCAGGTAGTGAACTTCCACTTAAAAACAGAGCTAATGGAGAGTGGATATTGGACTCCAAATGAATAATGATGTTGCTCTGTAATGACTGGATACATAAATCAGCAACTATTGCGAACAAGTACAACATATCAACTTAAAAGACGATGATGTGACAATGCTGTGTTCACAATGTGTTCACACTGCCCCCAAGTGGCCATGAAAGTCATTGCAAATTTAACCACAGTGTTGTCAGATAACAATGTTTTTTATTTTTGAAACTACATTCTTATCTTGCAGATAGGGCCATTAAATCAAAGAATTACACTATTACTGTATGTGTCTTTCTAAAGGGCATGAACGAACCAACAGTTTTGCTATTTAATTTGTAGGGCTTATTGAAAGGGAGAGAAAAAAGGATAGCTGTGTAAAATAAAGAAAATTAGCTTGACTCAGGATCAAAAGCAATTTGGGGGGAAAATAATGATGAACTGGAAAGAAAAGTTATTTAAAAAAAAAAAAAAAAAAAAGCTTCCAAATTATAGAGCTAAAACAAATGTGGATTTGCGCACCCATGAGTGGTTCAACAAAAGGAGTCATACATTTTTGGCTTAGGATTTGCTCTTTTTAAATATATATTAAGAATTAGAGTTATATTGCATCTCATTGTTATAGTGTTGATGTTGCCCAGGACACAGTTGGCCAATCATGGTACCACGTGCAGTTCCATCTACTAACTACTACTATTAACTTAAATGAATGTGGATAAAAGAGCTCAAATCACATAGCAGTGATCCTTCTTTTTTTACCAAGCTATAAACCCCCCAGTGGACCAACCTGACTTGCTCTTGGAATCGAGGTTAAGTTTTGCTTGAGGACAAGATACTACAGGTCTCATACAACATCAGAAGTATGGCCTTGGGGCTTCCTCTCTGTGCTCTACAGCTGCCCTCTTAATATGACCGGTCAGCCCGGTCCTTCCACCCACTGCCCATATCAGAAGGTCTTTATGGAGCAACTACAAACTTCTTGTGACGAGAAACTAAATTTTACACCGCCTCTGGGAGCATGTAATTTATAGCTACGTTGACAAGCACACACATATATTACACACACAGTTACAGCCTTATATCAACCTCACTGGCCACTGACCAAGACCCTTTGGCCTTTATTTAGACCTTCAGGCATGAGTGCATTTGCAATCTAAGGCAACCACACAGCCTAACTGTTCAATTGTAAGGTTTATATTAATGTTTTGTCTCTGTCACTACACCCAATATGTGAATGGGTGCACAGTATGTTGTTGTACAGTGATTTTACATTTAGACTCTTTCATTTGGAGATGAACAAACTGAAATATATATTTGTACACATAAGTACCAGTTTCTTAATGCAGCATATGGACCATACATTCACCAGTCTTGTACCTATGCTTTCTTTCTTTTCATTGTTTCCATTCCCTAAGTAAAGCAAAGCCAACTGCCAAATCCTTCCACAGATCCTTTATTGTTTAAGATGAATTGATTTGATGAAATTACGACCACTCATTTCTGTGGTTCAATTGTTTTGAAGCTTGAAAGAGAAATAGACCAACAGTAAAGTGGGAATACAAACTCCAACTGGAAAACAAAAAGCTACTAAACCACATTGTTCTAGAAATTGGGGCAATTCAATTGAAAAAGGTCAATGACAGCCAAACACAAGGTGCAGAACACTAAAAAACGATGACAAGCATATTCATACAAGTGCACCAAGACCAAGAGGGTCCTCAGAGGCCTAAGCACTTGACCTTTCTGTACAGTTTGAAAACTACTGGATGAAAAGCTGTTAGGATTGCTCTCTCAGACTAATGATCACAGCCCCAAGTGCTCCCATAACAATTAAGACAGTCTTTTCTTTCACTCTCTACTTAAAAAAAATAAATATTTGTTATGATGTCAGATGCAAATGTTAAACATGGTCAAAGTGCTCTGAACACTTTGCTTGCTTGGGTTGTTCACATTGTCCACATGTGTATTTGGGGTCAAATTTTGCCCTCGAACATATATATATATATATATATGTAAATTTTTATATGTGTAAATTTTTAGTAAATAATGAGGAAAAACAAGTGAAAAACTACTATTACTTGTTTAGTTAGCATCCTGAGATAGAAGCAATCAGAGTGATCTCGTCAGGAGCTAAAACAGCCTATTTCAGACAGAGGCTGAACTGAGGGGCTGCATAAAGGACCAGTATAAGATAAATAAGGAGTCGTTTTTGAAGTGCAAATCATGTCCGGTGCACCTGAATATAAACCTAGACTACTGACCTGGAAATGTGCATGATAAGACCCTTTTAAGGAGCCGCATTTGATCTCAAAGCTGTAACATGTAGAGTAACCATAGAGTGATGTGTTGTGATGGCAGCACTCTTGCTTCACTGGTATCTGAAACTTAATTTGTCTCCATCATGCCTGGGTCCATTATGCTTTAGTTTTATGTGTTGTATGCTGTTTGTTTTATTTTATTTCATCTTGTTTTTTTGTTTTTTTGCTTTGGGTGATCAAGTCCAATTATATGTGTGTCCTTCCTTTTGGTTTCCATCTATGCTTTTTTGGTGAAAATCTGTCTGTTATGTGTGCTTTTAACTGAATCCAACCAAACCTACATGTATGATAAGTCAAGTTAGATAGACCTAGTGTGCCCTTAACCACTTAACGCACGCTGTTCCGTCTACGGGACGGGACGGATGTTAGGAGGTAGCCACAAGTTCTTCTGGATGTTTTAATCACCAACCCTTAAACATATATATTCATGCCGTACATCGTTAGAAAGCTTAGATTGCCCTGATTCATTCAAGACCACTCACGACTTATATGGTTGCTCACAGCCGTAATAGTATTAGCGATTAGCTCGGCTAGCCCCTGAGCTAAGTAAGAAAAGCTATAATGCCTACATACCTTCAAAGTCTTCCCTTTATCCACAACGATCATCTTATGACTCAGGACTTTCTGTACAGCTCGCCAAATATCCATTCTTGTGAAATATGAAATCCGTTTCCATAAAACCGAAATACTTTCCTCAATATGTCCATGTATTTAGTCCAACACGTAATGTAATAACACAAATAACAAACCATAAACGGTCCGTTTACGTCATTTCCTGACCTGCGCGTCCATCTCAGAGTACACGTGACTAGATGTTTACGACCGTGAGCCTCTCCTACTTCTGACGACACCACACACAAGCCAATCGGTGTTTAGGATTAGGCAGTACATGTCTCCAAAGCCAATGAGGACATGTGACCGACAACAATGACGACATGGCTTTGATTGACAGCTGTTCCAGCCTATGGAAATATTCGGTGAAATGAAGTTGATAACATTTTAGCCAATAGTCAGAGGTTTCCAACGGTGTATGACCGTATGACACTAAGCTATCAGGTTTGGCTGTCCATAAACAAACTCCAAGCGTAACCGGCGTGCGCCCTGTGCGTAAAAGAGTTGAACCATATATCATTACGCACTCGGCATTTTGGTGCACGGTTGGTTCTTCTTCGACTTAACATATGACTTATACCAAAATAAACAGATAGATAGATAGATAGATATGGCCAAACAAAAAAATATGGTTATATGTAATAATAATAATAATAATAATAATAATAATATTAATAATAATAATAATAATATGGCGTCAGCTTTCATTAGAGACCAAGATTTTGATTGTAGGCAAAGGGGATTGAAGTTATAGGTGTTTGATTGTGGTTATACAGCTTTGGTAACCAAGTGTCCATTTGGAGTCTCCAAAAAGGACCTGAGGAAAACGCTCGTACAAACCTGTTGAAAAATAATTCTGAAAAATTCATCTTTTGGTCTTTTGACTCCAAATTTGGACTGCATGAAGCCAAGACCCGTGGCTGTGGCCTCATTGTGTCTATATCCTGCTGAGAGGTCCCTGAATGTCTGTACACATGTCATTGTAAAGGCAAACCTATGGGCGAGTAAACAACCCCATCATTGTAACCTCTGCCACTCTTTGTCAGTAAGTCACAGAATCCCACAGACACTTTTACAAGAATCCTGAGAGTGTTTCCTTTCCAATGATACCAGACACATCTCTGAGTCTCAAACTATGTGGGATCTGTGCTGCTCACAACTTGGGCATGTCGTTTAGGCTAACAGCATAAAAAACAGGGGCGTGTGTGTAAAGAGTACTATTTCTACACAGAATCATGAGAGAACCAGCACCAACCTCTGCCACCCACTCAAGTATAACAATATAAAATAAACATAAACAAGTTGAGCACAAATTGCAATTGAAAACAAAACAGTCATAACAAATTCTGACAAACAACACAAGAGCAATTTTCTGCTGGAGTCAAACAAACAAATGTCTAGATGCTGTCTTAACTGGTGGCTATGATTTTACAAATGACAATGACAACAACTCAAAGAGTCATGTCTGAGTGGAAGTTATGCTTCAACAAAAAAACATGCACTGTTGCACTGTTATTGCACCTTTTTGAGACTGAGGGCTTTTCTCAGTATGGTGGCCAAAATTGCTAGGGTAAAAATCAGGCTAAAGTAATTGGACAATGATTAGAGGTTTGTGAAGTTCAGCAAACAACATTTTTCTCTTAAAAGGAATTGTTCAACATTTTGGGAAATATACTGACTTTTATTATTATCCAGGGTTAGATGAGAAGATCAATAAATACCATTATCATGTCTGTCCATTAATTATGAAGCTAAGCCATGCTGTAAACCATTAGAGGCGGGTTAACACCTGGATAATGCCTCTTCTGCTAACCTTGTGATAGATGAGAACACCTGTTACCATGGTAACTGTACACATCAAAGATGGAAATGTGCTCGAAGGACATAAAATTAACCATGAAATGAACAATGAATATTAGATAAAGGTTTACAGTTGACACTAAAATGTCCTTGGTTTTGTTTACTTAAACTAAAACTAAAACACCAAGAGACAAAGACAAAAATGAACTTGACTCGATATCCTGATAAAATGAGATGAAGGGAGGTAAAAACAAGTCGAGAACTGTTGCAAGTTGCAGTTATTTTAAAGACCCTGTAACTTCTCTAATGTGATGTATTTTCCCTGTGAAACTGAATATTTAAGCAGTGTACAGTTACAAGAGGGATTGAAATCAAATCCTTCGCATTTGATTGGCCCGCTAAGAAAGCGGGCGGGGCTTAGAGTTTAGTGCAATACAGAGCTACAGAGGATTGTTAAACTGTGTCCCAACACCTCCGACTGTAGATTCATGAGTTTAAAAAGTGAAATATTTCTGTATTTCAGTAAAAGCTGACAAAAACTAACAAAACGGAGAAAAGCTTGTCCTTCATGATTTGATTCGATTTTTTTTGTCTTTGCATGACCAAGCCCAGATGAATATTTGTTCTTCCTTTTGGTTTCCATCTATGCTTTTTTTTGGTGAATATGTGGAAATATGTGTTATGTGTGCTTTTAACAGAATCCAACCAAGCTATGCCAACACTGACTCACATTATTCCATACAAAACCTTATCTAAGTTACTTCCTTATGTACAAATAATATAAGAAGTTAAGTGAGGTAAAAATGGATATACTGTAGCACTCCCTTAATTCATAAAGAGTACTATTTCTGTTTCACAAAATCATGAGAGAACCGGCACCAACCTCTGCCCCTTTGCAAAGTATAACAATATAAAATAAACAACAACAAGTCGAGCACAAATTGCAATCAAAAACAAAAGTAGCGAAAAGGAGAACAGCTTGTCCTTCATGATTACAGCTATCCTGATTAACTGAAAGCTTATTATCACAAAGATAATGAGTGAGTTAACAATAAATAACATGATGTATCTGACTTGGCACTTACAGTAATAATACAGAATTAAGCAAAGTTGGGAGTCTCAAATCAGCCAAAGTCCATCGTTTGATGTAAGCCCAAATTTGATTTTAAGCTTTTATGGTTTTTTAAATCTGTACCATATTTTCCATAACACCTGAGCTCACTATGGAGCTGATTAGGTGTGTGGGCAGGTGACAGGAAAGCGGTGGAAAGAGCCCGAGGGCCCCTTTTATCAGCAGATGTTTGTTTTTTTTGACTTACCAAAAGCAGGAAAAGCACATGAGGAATTACAGTAATAACATTAATGGAAGCTGCATTCCCTTTGACTGAGCCAGCTCCAGGTCTTTGTCATTGTGCATGCTCACTAACTGAACTTTTATGGGGGCTAAATGAGTCCCTGCCTCAGGGTATGTTCTCTGCGCGGCCCTGAAAATTTCCTGGCTGGGGTTTGAGGTTGACTCAGTGCCAAAATAAGACATCTTCTTCTATTCGTTCATAGCTTCCACTGCCATGTGCAGCTCCTTCCATGTTGACCTCCTCGTTGTTTGCTTTTGGCGCGCCTACGTGAGTTGTTATGCTTAAGGTTCGTCGCCTCGGTGATGTCACTGTCAAAACGGTCAAAACTGTCTCCATTGCAGAGTCAAAACTGCACTTTGCAAAGGAGACAACGGCTGAGAGGACCGAGTGAGAGGACGTTCCTGCCTCCTAAAGTTTACCCAGAACTTCCTTAATGGAAATGGGACAATCGAGCCATTGTTAATGTGGTTATTTACAACGATGCTTTTACTGCCTAGGAGGGGCAAAATGTCCAATGTGGAAAAGGGTGTATTGCTGGCCAAGTAAGGAATGACAAGTTGTGAAATGAGAAAATATTAACTGTTGTGTGAAACAGAGTTAAGTGGAGGCTGACCCTGTAACAAATACAGTATCACAGATATTTTTGAGTAATTTTGAATGTGGTTTAATTAATAACTACCTTTATAACAACCACATATGTATGTATTGTTGATTTAAGTTATTTCTAAGCACAAATTGACATTAAAGCCTGATTTATGCTTGTGCGGTTACTCAAAACGTCAGTTCCTCCGGCAGTTGTCTTTCTTCCTGCAACACCGCCATTGTTATTAATAATGAACAAAAGGTATGTGTTTTCTGTTATTAGCAGACATAGCGCACATAGCACAATGCTACCGGAAGATAAACAGGGATAACGATATGACTCCTCTGAAACCACATACACACACACACACATTCACACCCCCTAGTGGCTTGGCGGTGAATTGCAGGGCAACGCGTTCACTTGACACACAACTTCGAAAGGTCAACGACGCCAGAAGCATAAATCAGTCTTAAGAGGGGGAGGAGGGCCCTGAGTTTTGTGCTTCCCAATAACATTAGGAGGAGTGGAAACAGTCGAAAGTTGAATACTGCAGTTATACTCCAATATTCTTTTAAATGTGTCATGTTGAAACACTCGAATGCAGATGCATATATTTCCCCAAGTACCTCCGCTGTATTAATGATTGCAAATATGAATAAATAAATAATTAAATTAAAAATGATATAGCCTATAAAGTGTAATTCTCTAAGGACCTGGTCTGATTGCAGCATAAGTAGCTTAATTGTGGCAAGCCCTTACAGATGCCTAATTTCCTGAGTGCCCTTAAGGGTCGCCATTCTGTCAAGAGTTTATGGGTCTGCTCTTTTCTGCCCCTTACAATCTCACAATCAATCATTCATAATCACTCCTGGTTCACCTGTTGATATCGGGCTGTAAAGGTTTGCTTTGTGGAGCCTCTTCATAGCCTTCTAATGTTAATGGCCTCTGGGTAGGTGCTAAATAGCCAATCCCTGAATAGTACGCCAGTGGAAACAAGGACACTTTTTAGCAGAGTTCATCATATCAGTCTCACTTACACTGAGTCAAATAATAATGTAGTTGCCGTGCACATTCAACGGATAAATAATGTAGTATTCATTTCGGGATATCGCAGCTTTAACCTTTTTAGCTTGCAAGGTTAACACTTAAAGACAAGACAGTGTTGCTGACCTTTTCATTACTGTAGACAAAACACTATCACCAAGGACACATAGAGCAAAATGATTATATTCCGATTTTATTAAGTGCAGCCATTTGCTGTTATAGAGTCAGTTAAAATACACTGAATAGGATTTCTCTCTGTTTAAGTTATTTGAGGATATTGAGTAATGAGTCTATAAGAGACCAACTGGCACACACATTAAACATGAACTCAGAAGTACATTTTCTATG
This sequence comes from Scomber japonicus, assembly GCF_027409825.1. Classification (NCBI taxonomy): domain Eukaryota; kingdom Metazoa; phylum Chordata; class Actinopteri; order Scombriformes; family Scombridae; genus Scomber; species Scomber japonicus. The sequence goes on along the minus strand of NC_070590.1, from coordinate 5,941,835 downwards.
ACTGATAGCTTGCCTCAGGTCTCACTTTCTAATCAATAGCGGTATCACCTTTACTTATTTAAGGTGTTGGCTCATTATGTACAGCACTTGTGGTATAATGAGAGCCCGAGGTGAAAATGTAATTAAAAAGATAATATCTTCCTCTACTCAAGTCATCTACTGAATACTGAATATTATAGGTGTGTTAATGTCTGAAGTAAAGCCTGACTCATGAACATTAAATATAAATGGAGAAATACATTTTTCTATGACAGATAACTCACCTCATGTCAATTCCATCCACTGTGTTTGAATCAATAATGCTATCTCCATTTATTTAAGACGTTAGTTATAAAGGTTCACTTCACTCGTCCAGTCAGGAAGCAGAGATTGATTTCCAGAGTATAAACCTTGTTGGATTTATTCAAGCTTTCATGATGGTGCTCCTCAAGGTATTACCCTATATTTGTGTTAATTAGGAGCTCTTGTTTTATACTGCAGGTTCACATTGGTTTATGCATGTGATAAAGATTTCATATTATCGGCGCCTGCCAAGGTTGACTTCAAACTGAAGAAAAGAGCTTTCAACATCAAGAAAGAATAAGTGGACGTCTGTGTGTGTGTGTGTGTGTGTGTTTGTGTGTGTGTGTATATACTCATTCGCAGTTTCTCTACTTACATTCCTTTGTGTCATTATCGTATAATGTGAGACATTCCTGAAGTTGAATCTAATTTAATCTTATCTAAAGAGACTTGAGCATTAAGTCCCACCAGGAGTTTTTATAGTTGTCTGAATGATGATGAAAAAACACAGAGAAATGTGTGATTGATGAGGTTACAGGTCTACGGTACCTGTTGCTGTGAGTTTTGACGTTATTTGCCTTCACCTCATACCTGGACCTATAAAGCATAGACAGTTAATGCCTCACTTAAAGTCTCTATTGATGGATTACTGTACATATAGTTCAAATGTCTGCTGCTTCTCTGTCCAATCTAGTATGTTTTTAAAGTTTTGATTTCACTTCTTGTCATTTTACTCATGATTTTATTTCATATTGCTGTGATACATTTGACTGTATTTAAGTTTTTAGGTTTGTCTGAAATGTTATGTCTTTGGCCAGGTGTTATGACATTTAGTTTTGGTCTGTTGTTTGTGTGCCCTGTGTTTCTTTTGATTTTTCCTGACAGGTAAATAGTGGTGTGCCATCACGATACTATGATTGGTTGAAGAGGATGGTGTCCTGGCCTTTGAATGGCTGCAGCTATAAAAGAGCCAAGATGGGGGCAGTCTGGTAGTAGCAGGCAATTCCCCGTCCTCCTCCTCCTCCTTTCCCAACCGGCCACACTTTTGTTCTGTCTTGGTTTTTGAAAGTAGATATGGTTTTGATAGTTTGTGTTGAGTAGTAAGGGTGGACTGCCAGTTTTGTTCATCTTGTTTTCTCCTGTTTACTTAGTTAGGGAGTTAAGTTCCTGTCATTTGTTTTCTTAGAGCAAGTATCTTATTTTCTAGATAGGATTGTTTTATTTGTTATTTTGGCCTTGGTCCACCCTGAAGTTTCGGTTTTGTATTTCATTTATATCTATACATTTATTTATTGATTTGTGTAAATAAATTTCTTTATACACAAACTAAGTTCGATTGTGGCTACTTGGGAATTGGGGAAGATGGGGCCTATTCAGATTATGCCCTAGGCACCCCTAGACTGGGGCATAACACAGGACACTGCAAATGTTGGCCAATCATAGCAGCATGACGGGTTTTCCTAAATGTTGAATGTTGTAAAAGGGCAGAAATAAATCACAAACAGCACTATGTTGACTTCTTGTGTCAGCTTTCGTAGGTAATACAGAATGTGCTCTGGTGAGAAATTAACAGTGCATCTCTTAATAATGCTGTGACCCTCAAATGTCAGTCGAACACTGTCATGGGAACGTCTCCGTCAAAGCCCTGAAGCATTGACACGGTTTCCACAAATATGTCCAAAAAATTGATTAATCTTCGTCTAAAGAATGGAAACTGTGGACACTAGCTACAATATAATTTTAGTTTCTATTTACTCACACAAAAAGTGTGGAGAATTAAAATTTCAGTTCAATTTGAAATTGAAGGTAACCGTGACAACTGGAAACATTTTTTTCCCCATTTTTGTCATTTGACATTTAAGCTCGACAAGTTTTGACTCCTGGCTAATTAGCTGGCAATTAACTCACCACTGTTAGACAGTTATCCTTCTACATGGTGAAATCACATTTTGCTGGAGGAGGGAGTCTAATGAGGTAACAACATTATTGAAAAGATGTGGTGAATATGATGTTAAAGAGAAAAATGCACCAAATCACACGTGGAGGAAAAATCATTGCTGTTCTGGCATCTACAGGCTTAAAGGATCAAATCTGTTGAATTTGGCACTACACCTACAGGAAGTGATGCAACATTGCGTATTGTGCTCTAAGGACAGTCAAGCTTAATCGTTGGTATTAGCTAAAGAAAGCACAGTGCAGATGAAACGTGTTGCATAGGTTTAAGTACACCAATTTCCACCAAGTAGCAGGAAAGTGCTGGGAAATTAGAAAAAAACCCCCAATGAGACAAACAAAGACTGTTTTTAAAATATGGATTTTTGTTTAACACACACAAAGGCAATTATCATCCTTTGGAGAAGAATAACCTGACAGTACTGTTGTCTCACAAAGGAAATAGAGAGTGAGCTTTTTGTCCATCACAGTTTTAAACTGGTTGAGCTTACTATGTAAAGGACTAAAATCAGAGTGGTGGCCAATGTAGTACTGCTGTAAGGTTAGGGCTAGGGTTAATAGGAAGCAGAATATTTATCTTGTGTGTAGTTCAGGGCAAGGTTATTATAGTTTTGAAATTTTATTTAAGTTTTTATTTTTATTTAGTTTTTCAGTTTGCTTTTTTTATTTCAGTTTAGTTTTTCAGGTATTAAGAGAAAGCCTTGACCTGTAGAAGCTGAAAAGGATGAAAGAATGTGTGACACCAAATATGGTTTATCATCACATCCTTTTTAATTTCATTCTTTAACTTGGGATTTTTCCTTTTTAGTTGCATCCAACAAATGTTCCCATCAGTCCTCATCACTATACATTTACTCTCATCTATTAGTAGGCCGTACTCCAAGTAGTCCCATATTGGGCAGTGGCATTTTCGTCCTGCAACTTTAGCCTTTTCTAGCAAATCATAAAATGCCTGCTAACCACCTTCTTCTTGCAGTATGCGTCAGATGATATCCGCTATGCTGCCCCCCTCTGGAGGGGTTAGGGGTAGCAGCATAGCGGCTGCTACAGGACAGGCAGTAATCGAGGGAGAAAACGAAACAACAACAAAAACAAAGCTGAATTTATCTACAATTCAGTTTAGTTTTAGTTAGTTTTACATTGTTCATTGTAGTTTTTATTTAATGTTTAATGTTTCTCAAATTACATGTTTTTCTGTTTTATATAAAGCACATTGAGTTGCCATCGTGTATGAAATGTGCTATATAAATAAAACTGCCTTGCCTTGCCTAAATGTGGTGAAACAATGTGTGGAAAAAAAAACTTCTCTGTCAGCTACAGAAAGCTTTGTTTTTCAAGGATAAGGTTGGTGTTCATTGATACTTCCTTTATTGTCAACAAATTCCAACCTTATCCTTTTAACAATATGTGGCATTTTTTTTGACATTTCAAACATGTATTTTTGCAAATTCCAGAAAATACTGAAATGATTTCTCCTTTTGAATTGCTCAAGCTGAATGAAACAGGTACATGGAGTTCATCATCTGAGAATGTGGTTAGAGGTTTAGAAGAAGAAAATAAATAATCCAATACTGCGTTGTGTGTATTACTGTGGTGCATCATATTAAATAACTGATATTTGAAGTAAAACAAAAAACAATACCAACACTGATTATTTTGGACATTAATATCTTTTCTTTTTTATTAAGACAAGAACTCTTCATTGTTTTGTAAAAATGTCTATTTATGAACCAATACAAAATGTGTATGGGAATGTGGATCTCCTTTTTCTCCATTAATACACATTAACATTTCCCAAAAACAGCAGAGAGACAAAAAGAATCAACCTAAAAACAATGACTGGTGAAACAATCAAAACTTTTTGGGAATCAACCAAGCTTCCAAAGGCGGTGGTGTGTTGAAAAGTGACAGTAGTACAGCCACAACACGTTTCTGATCCTGCTTCATTAAACAATGTACGCTTTATATCCTATGTTAACACAAAGCAATACTTAACACATCTTTTACAGTGCACCAAATATTAAGAAAAATACAGAAAACATGTACAACATATATGCAAAATATCTCACCAATTTTGCCTCTTGGGTCTAAAATAATGTGTTGCACTTTGATTTGATGAGGATGCATTGTACTTTCTTTTATGTCATTGATAGGTGGGGCCTAAATTTTGCAATCTACCTGAGATGCAGTCACATCGGTCAACAACGCATGAACCTGAGACAGGGCATTATCAAAAGAATTTAATGTGGAAAAAAAAAATACATCTGTTAAGACCAAGGTCCCTTTTTTTTTTTCTTTTTTAAACTTTACCGGGCATTTAATATAAATTAAAATACACACAATAACTGAAATTATCAATCTTCAATTTACTTCAAATTGGATCCTCACCATTTCTAAATATTTAAAACGACAGAAATGATATATTTTTTTAATGCTGTTTTGTTTAAGTTACATTTTACATTGGAACTTTTGGGAGAGCAAAAAAAAAAAAAAAACTCTTATTGACCGTACATCCTGTTGTTCCAACCTCACAAAAAAGGTTTTAATATTCACAAACAAAATAATTAACCTTAAGGGAGAAGACGATATTCAGTTCTATTCCTTTATTGGCAAGTACATGTTCTGAAGTCTGATTTTTTAATGGAAGCTGCCACATGTCACTCAAGCGAAATAGTGCTCACTGTCAAAATACAAATCACACAATCTCAGTCTTACAGATGAGGTGACATCTGCTCTGTGATTCATAAAGCAACGATAACAAGTCAGCTAATAATTTTTTTTTTATCAGACACCAGACCATAAAACATCTAAACCTAATCAGAACCCTTTTCCCACCCCCACCCATCCACGTAACAAACACAAAACAGTGTCGTCAGCATACAGTGTTAACTTAGTGGTAAAATCCTTAGTGAGTACAGTTTAAACGTTTAAATTAACTCATAGTTTTCATAGAAGAAGAAGGTACAGTTGAAGAGAGTTGGACACATAGCATCTTTGATCTTTGTCTGCAGCATTCCTCCATAGCCTCCATATACAACTGCCACATCCAATGTGAAAAGCTAAAAACAAAAGTCCACAGCTCCCACCCAGCCTACCTGTTGTCGTGTAAAACTGCAGAAAGAATATTTAATGCCTTTTATTTTATTTTATTTTTTATTTTTTAAATGCACAAATGCTCAGGAAAGTGAAATTTGTGTAATGCACTTCACAATAACCTTATTAACTGCCTTTGGACGACACCAAACCCACCATATCAATATGGAAAATATGAAAAGAATGCTGTCTTCATGCATGATGATGATATATTAAAGCTATCACACTGTTAATGTGTTTGCGATCTAAACTGCACATTGACAAAGTCCAATCAAATACCTTAACATGCCAATAAAGTATTGAACCTCAGATGTGTTCACATAGCAAGCCCAAATAATTCATTAACTTCTCAAAGAGGGATTGTTTTATGATTAGATATGACTGAGTGATATTTATCATATATTCATCTTTCTGATAAGGAAATGTATTTAATCATTAAAACAATTAACTATAATGGAAAACTAAATTAGTCAAGTTAAAAGATTGGGGTTACTGATAGAGAGAGAAAATGCCACTTAAAGGCCCAATGAAACAAAAACTTCATTTATGTCTCCTTATATGCCGACTACAGGTGAGAAAATCAACATCAGAGTATTTTTTATGTGCTTTCTCATCCTGTAAAAAACGGCTTCAAATGTTTGACTCATCCCGCACTCAGGCGTTTACAAAAGTTCATCCAATCAATTGTGACCTTGGGGTGAGTAGCTATAGCCACACAGCGCACTTCACTCTTTGTGGGTCATACTAGCTAAAAGAGCAATATAGACCGAGATAGGAAGAGATGTGTGTTTAGATATCAGTGGGCAAACACTTCAATGTGGCTGAGGTCTAATTTAGTCATCTCTCCTTCGTCTTCCTCCTGATCTAACGACAGGTGAGGAGGAGGAAGAGGAGGAGGTGTGTGTGTAGAGACAACAGTCCTCTCTAGCTCTGTCTCTGTCTGCAGCTTCATGTCATGCTTAACTTATGTGAGTACTTGCTCATGGGTGAATGTTGGGTCTCTGTAAAATAAAGAGTAGGGTCTAGACCTGCTTTATGTTGAAGAATGACCTGCGGTAACTTCCAATTAAATGCAAAGGATTTATTTTAAATCCCTCTTGTAACTGTGCTCGGCTCAAATATTCAATTTTAACCTGGAAATACGTCTCAGTGCAGAACCTGAGGACACTAAGTTTTGTTTCATGGGGCTTTAAAGTAAACATCAGCAATTTTATTTTATTTGTGGTGGGTTTAAAAAACAGGTTTTGAATAGTGAAGCAATAATATGTGGTGAGGACTTTTTAAAATTTTGCTTATGGTCTTCTCAATATTATGCCTTTTTGCTCTGTGCAGTTAAAAAAGCTGATTAAAGAACACCAATCTACTTTGATATGAAGTGTTTAATTTTAATAAAACTCATCATTAATGTCCAATCTCTAAAATTAACATTGCTTCATTATTGATTCGTTGGGCAATAAATTGATAATTATATCAATATCATGACATGTGACTAGATATCTGAGATTTTTGGATATTGTAATATTTTGATATGACATAAATGGCATTGTCATTTCCTGGTTTTAAAGGCTACATTAGTATAAAGTCTGAACTTACCAGTTGTTTTTTATTACTTGCTTTTACCAATCCACATTACAATAAAAAATATTGTGTTATTAGATTTTGCCCTTGGCCCTACGTTACATTATAATGCATTTTATTAAAAAGAAGCAAACATTGAAGGTTCTGACTTTGCTCTGCAGTAAAAAATGCATTTTATCTGTTTAACAAACTCCAAGATATCATTTTCAAATAATGCGGTTTTATATTTGGCCAAGTCAGAATATGTTCCTTAATGAATAAAAGTTCTTGAAGTCTAGCTGCAACCACTGTCTGAGTTTGATGCTACGCTCTAATTTAACTTTGTTTATTTATGAGTTATCATTAGCATTGATAAAATGTTGCAAGCCATGTGATATCAAGAGTAGAGACTCATTAAGCAGGCGGCTTGCTGTGTGAACACATAATACCAACAAACAATGCCATCAATAGACCCTCATTGCCATGTTAAGAAGCTAGGGCATCAATGCAAATCATGGATTAACACCACAGAGCACAACATGTGTATTAAGTTCAGTTACAAACAATTAATTACTTTTGGCATTCCTCAGTGCTCCCCAGCTGGCACAGCAAAACGGATTGATAGATAGTTTTGGCAGGTGATATGGAGCCCCCCCCCCCCCTCTCTCTCTGCCCCCCCCTCATGTGTCCCATCCCTGGGGTCAGCTGAGGGAAGAAAAAGACATCCAAGTGTAAATCTGCATTCTTGGTTCTTAAACATCTGTGCTCACAGTTTATAAAGCGTGCTCTCTGATTCATAATCCGTGCCCTTGAGTTATGAATCCATGCCCGTGGATTTTTTTTTTTGCAGGGATTTTTTTGTGTTTGTGTTTTGGATAGTGGAAAGCTACCATTACCCATGGTCCTTAAAATTTTGTGTCAATACTGTATAGTACCATTGAGCCAAGTACTGATTAGAAGCTGTTTGCTGTTCAGGTGTGTTGAGAATAAACAGATTAAATGTTGATTTCTTGGATGACGTGGCTCAATATTAATTGAGAAACACTATGTTTTAAGAATGATGATTTAATATTAAATAACCCCAGCCACATATTCTCGGAAATATAAAGCTAAATGAGCAACTTCCCATTTTACAATCAGTTGCGTTTGAGGGCATGGATTTCAAATCACAGGGCACAGTTTAAAAATCCGTGGGTATTGGTTATGGTTTGATTAGGATACACGGATTAAAATTTCCAGAGCACGGTTTATAAACTATGTGCATAGATTTTCAAACCGAATACAGATTTATACATGGATTTCTTTTTTTCCTTGGTGGGGGGGGGGGGGGGGGGGGGTTTCGTACATAAAGCAAGATAGAGAAGCAAAAATGTGTCTTTTTAGCGTGTACATACAAAACCAATACAAAAACAGTTTTTTTTAAATGTTTAAGCACTCAAGCTGCTGGATCAAAGCAAAAACCATATATATATATATTGATATATAGAAGGTGTGATAGAGGTGAAAAGACTGGCCTGTCTCTCGGAGCATTTCTTAGTTTGAAGACATTTTGCTTTCCCAAACATTTGCTTGTTTTTACAGTTTGACAAAAACTCACAATGAGCGTGATACAATAAAATTCACAAAGGTACTCCATTTCAATTCTAATAAGTCGTAAAAAATATTTCTTAGTAAGGATTAGTGTATAATACAGCTGTGATTCCATTGGCATTTGGCCATTTACATTGAATTATGTGTGAATAGCATAACATGAACCTGCTGATGGGAGGACGAGGACAGCCGTTTGAATGTGTTTTACTTTGGAGTTTTGTTAAGGCTGCTTCTCTTTTGAGTTATGTACAGGTTACCAGCATCTCTTGGCTACTGGTTGGCCAATATTAATACCAAATATTTTTTTTAAACAGTCTTTCAGATTGCCGAAAAACAGCTTGAAAACAATTTATATTTTCTTACCCTCCTATTGGTAAGACGAAATAAACTCGAGTGAGAGCAGATGGAAATCAATTGAATCTCATCATTAAAACTCAATAAAAGCCTGTGGGAAAACAGAGCCTCCATTCAGCCAAATAGAAGAAAAAATTAATACCAAACAGAGGAAGAAATCAAAATAATGAAATGGCGGCTCAGTGAGAGAAAAAAAAAAAGGAGTAGGTAATTGTTTAAGAGGCAGTAGTATATGTGCTCTGAAGAATAAACTGAGGTTGCGAAGCATGGATTAAAAAATTAAATTGGCCCAATAAAATGGGAAGATAATTTCATATTATTCTTTGCTGCCCATTTTTTGATTATATTTTTGAATATTGTTATGTTTAAGAGGTTGCAGGGAGGCCCGATAGAGAACATCAAACCTGTTTCTCATATATGTCCTTTGTACAATGATATGTAAAGCATTCCATGCATTTTGGGAGGAGGGGGGCTGTCAACACTTCAGGAAAAAAAAAAAAGAAAAGAGGGAAGTAATGGCTTGAGACAAATCACAGTATACTGGAAAGTTTTTGTTATGCAGGAGAAGCATGTGTGCAGACACATTTAGGGGAATGAATAAAGTGTCTGTGTAATTTTACCCTCATACAAAAGCCAACAGCACATTGGTAATTACGAGTGGGGGGGGGAAGATGAAACTGGAAAAAGGGGTACAACAAGGTTATGCAAATGATGATCAACACAAATCCAATTTATGGATAGAACAAAAAAATTTAGAACAAGGCACAGAATTTTCTGCAAATGGTTGAACTAAATAAAATTCGTACCAGCAGTTAGGGAGGTGTTGAATGGTGAAGCTCTCTACAGTGATTTCTGGCAACGTCTGGCGCACCCTCCCACCCCCAACCCATCCCCTTCTCAAGCTTACCGAAAACCCAAACCCTCCCATTTTTGTCCTTTTTTGTAATTTTTTTTTGGATTTTTTACACACAAAACATTCCATCTACATCTGCGGACTAGACTAAACAACGGCTTAAAACCAGGCCTTTCTTTTAAACCTCTCTCTTCTAACTCTTCGACCCCTCTACTCTCACTAAAATCAGTGATCCTGAACCAACTCCAATCTTTCCATCAACCTCAACTTTAAACCCCCACCCCCTCTCTCCCCCACCACCTCTCCTTTCCCCCGGGCCCCCAAAAACAGCTCGGTGTCCCAAAGAGGACACAAGAGTGAGGGGTCTTGCTTTGATTAGATGTAGTACTCTTTCTTTTCGTCCGAGTTGGTGTGCCCACCCTCTGCGTTGATGATGGCTGTATCTGCGTCCGCTGCGTCGTCTGCTCCTTTGGCTTCGTGTGTGAAGTAGGTACCTGAGGAGGAGGAGGAGGAGGAGGGGATGAAGGACAGTGTCACGGACTGGATAATAGCCTGCTGCTTAGATGATACAAAAGATTAAAATATGCCCCAGCAGCTAATTATGCAAATCCTCCACCGGTGCCCATTTACAGAAACCTAAGAGCAACCTGTAATATTCAGATTATACATCATTTTCCTACTTTTTCATTCAGGATTGGCACATTAAAATCAGGGTTTTTTGAAATTATCTCAAGCGTGGGGAAGAGCATTGCTCACACCTTCAAATTAACCTTGTCAAGTTCATCAAAGAAAAAAGAAAAAAAAGAAAAGAAGAAGAAGCAAAGCAAAGCCGCTTCAAAAGTAATTTAGAAGATTTATTCACATCCTATTACGGTAAAGACTGATAATGAAGGTAGTGTTCCAGATCGAATGAGGAAGAGATCTGCCCTATGTGGAAAGAAACAGAAGCATAAATGCTGCAAGAGTGGTGACCTGAGATACAGAGTTTAGATTGAATCTGAACAAAAAATCCTCTCAGTGCCCCCGCCCCCCCCCCTCCCTCCCCCTCCCCTCCTCATCGTTCCTGTTCCACATCAGCTTACAGTGAAATGAAAAAAAAACTACTCAATCTGACATATTTAATCCTGACTATGAGCTCACATCATACCAAATCTGATCTGACTTTTGGCGATGCAGTTTAAACAGTCATGTCAGAATTATGCAGTAATCCGCCCCCGCTGCTAGTTAGTACAACCCCCACTCCTACGCTTGTTCTCAGGGCTACGGGTCGTTTCAGGTAAGTGTTTTGTGAAGTATAATTATTATGGGGAAGTTATAGACTGAGGTATTTAAAAGTCGCTCGCTCTCAACATTCAAACATTTCTAGATGAATATTTTTTCTCATTTGATTGCTTTGGGCTGCAGTCTCACATGATCCCCAACATCTCTGAATAGGTGGAGCCACAGACCAGAAAGCAAAAAAATAAAAAAATCATGTCACGCTTTCACGACTGCTCTTGATCATTATTGTTCTTTCATTAATATTCATATTGCATAAACAGCTTATTAACTTGTAAACACTTCACAAGCTCACAAGTGGCCATTTTATTTGTTTACTTGCATCTTAATGACATCTTATATTAGAAGAAAATGACATCATATGAAAAAAGGCATCGTGACAAGAGTCAGAAGTGAGTATTAACCCTCCTGTCGTCCTCCCGGGTCAAATTGACTCCATCTCTCTTTTGACTGTTCCTTCCTTCCTTCCTTCCTCCCTCTTTCTTTAAGTTTTTCCTTCGTTCTTCCCATCCTTCCTTCTTTCCTTCCTCCTTCCTCCCTCCTCCTATCATACTTCCTTCCTCCCTCCTTAGTCCTTTCCTTCCTTCCTTCCTCCCCCTCTCTTTTCCTCCTTTCCTTCCTCCCTCCTTACTCCTTTCCTTCCTCCGTTACTTCTCTCCTTCCTTCCTCCCTCCCTCTTTTCCTCTTTTCCTCCTGTCCTTCCTTCCTTCCTTCCTCTCTACTCCTTTCCGTCCCTTCTTCCTTCCTTCCTCCCTTCTCACTCCTTTCCTTCCTTCCTCCTTTCCTTCCTTCCTTCGTTCCTACCTTCCTTCCTCCTTTCTCCCCTCCTTCCTCCTTTCCTTCCTTCCTTCCTTCCTTCCTTCCTTCTCTCCTTTCCCCCCTCCTTACTCCTTTCCTTCCTTCCTCTGAGGACAACAGGAGGGTTAAAGGATAATTCAAGGTTATTACAGGCTGTGTCTGATTCTGGGTTAGGGTTAGGGTCAGTCCCTTAACGTATGATGCCACTGACGGCTACTAGACGTTGAAAAAAAAATCTCTGGCTCCAATTGACTTCTATTCAAAAAGCATCCACTTATCTCTAAAAATACTAAGAACATCATTTTCCTTAAAGAGTCATTATAATCTCAATTGCTAAATTCAGGCTCCCTAATAGGTGTGATGGTGGCCATTTTGGAAATCGTTGCTCCATTAACGATATATGACGACTTATAGTGGCTTTTATGTCTGTGACTGACAGTTTGCCTACCAGCTGCTCTCTCCTGTTACATAGCTCACAGTTGGAGTTGGACTGCTGTTGCAATATTTGAGAAAGTTTAATCTTACTTGATTATGATATCTGTCCAGTTGGCACACGTTAACCAAAGTGGGCACCGTTCCCAGCTGGCTTTGGTTTCAAAGTAACAGGACTTGTTTCCAGGGGAGCGTGTTTATCTTCCCACAGTCTTATGTTCCCTCAGCCTTATGTTCCCTCAGCCCTATGTTCCCTCAGTCCTATCTTCCCACAGCCCTATGTTCCCTCAGTCCTATGTTCCCTCAGCCCTATGTTCCCTCAGTCCTATGTTCCCTCAGCCCTATGTCCCCTCAGCCCTATGTCCCCTCAGCCCTATGTCGCCTCAGCCCTATGTCCCCTCAGCCCTATGTCCCCTCAGCCCTATGTCCCCTCAGCCCTATGTTCCCTCAACCCTATGTTCCTTCAGTCCTATGTTCCCTCAGTCCTATGTTCCCTCAGCTCTATGTTCCCTCAGTCCTATGTTCCCTCAGTCCTATGTTCCCTCAGTCCTATGTTCCCTCAGCCCTATGTTCCCTCAGCCCTATGTCCCCTCAGCCCTATGTTCCCTCAGCCCTATGTTCCCTCAGCCCTATGTTCCCTCAGTCCTATGTACCCTCAGTCCTATGTTCCCTCAGCCCTATGTTCCCTCAGTTTAATAATATAATAAAGAATTACACCTGTCTTTCAAGCATTTTCATAGATTAAAAAACAGGTTGGGGGGGAATGGTCATTAGGGAATGGCAATGGCCAATTTCCCTTTCCTTCCTTCTTCCTCCCTTCCTTCATTCCTTCCTTCCTTCCTTCCTTGACTCAGACAACAGGAGGGTTAAGTGATGTTACCAGATCTCAGCAATTAATTTAGTGAGTATAATGTTATTATTACTTATAAAAAATGGCCAAAACTATAAAAAAAAAAACCTGAGATCCCAGTTGTAATAAACCTGAATCATCCTTTAAAATCTTCCTAGTAATTTTCCCCTAGGCAGCATTACATTACATTACAGTGTGGCTGCACCAGATAGTAGTGTGCTAGGCCTTCAGTGCTAATCACATATAAGACTCAGTGAACGCGACGTTGAGATCAGGATGTTTTTATTTACTAAACACATAACAGACACAAAAAGATCGATGCTACTAGTTTTACGGCAATATAGTTAAACTGTATCGTCAGGTCCAAACGGATGTTGACAGACAAGCAGCAACACAAGCCGAGCCTGACTGAGAGAGTGAGGTTGATTGGAAATAATGAACTATGTCAGGTTTACCGTGTACCAGCCCTATAAAAAAAAAAAAACACACCACCAGCAATAATGTGCACCTTACTCCAGTTTAACAGTGTTATCTCAGCTCACACAACATTTCAGTTCAACCTCTGAGATCCATCAGTCACCAGACAAATTACATCATGTTTACTGTACGTGAAACACACAGCTTCTGGATGGAAAAAGCCTGAGGGGGAAACATTGTGTTGGAGTATTATCATTAAATAAAAAAATAAACTAGCTTGTCGACACCTTTAAATTCCCTCATTCACACTATTTCCTCCTCTAAAGTGGTTCATTCTTTCAATTCCATTTCCTCCTGTACAAGAAATATGAAAGTGTGAAATCTGTTATAGATTATAATTATTTCTGTGTTATGAGGGCAGCATACACGATACGTTAAACTATACAGCAGGACTGCGTGAAGGATGTAATTTTACTCACTATCAGTAACCCGTAGCCTTAATAGAAGACTTGCATAGGGGAGTTTTTTTTACAGCAACAAAGAAGCAACAAAGATCTGATTAAACTGCTGGTTCGATTTGTGTTTCAGATGCAGACAATGTGCTTTTAACCTTTGTGTTGTCCTCGCGGGTCAAATTGACCCTGTCTGTTTTGACTGTTCCTTCCTTCCTTCCTTCCATCCTTCCTTCCTTCTGTCCTTCTTTCCTTCCCTCCCTCGTTCCTTCCTTCCTTCCTTCCCTCCCTCCTTCCTTCCTTCCTCTCTTCCTGCATCCCTCCTTTCCTTCCCTTCCCTCCCTTCCTTCCTTCCTTCCTTCCTTTCTTTATTCCTGCCTCCCTCATTTCCTTCCTTCTTCTTCCCTTTCATCCTTCCTTCCCTCCCTCCTTCCTTCCTTCCTCTCTTCCTGCATCCCTCCTTTCCTTCCCTTCCCTTATTCATGCCTCCCTCATTTCCTTCCTTCTTCTTCCCTTCCATCCTTCCTTCCTTCTTCCTCCCTTCCTTGACTCGAGGACAACAGGAGGGTTAATAAGGAATTGCATTAAAATCTATGAACAATATAAATATATTAAAAATGAATGTGTTTCCAAAGTTTTATTTTAGAGATATATTCATTATAGAGTCTTATTTCATCTTTATTTAAGAGATTTATTTTTTTTAGTTTTTTCATCTGCCAGTTTGATGCAACAGATCTAAATATATAATTTATATAAATACTACCATACCTGAGAGCCTTGACTACTATTGCTATGGAGAAAAAGCCAGTGTGATAGAAAATAAAATAATGTTGGTGCCTTGAGTTAAAGAATTCACCCCAAATTAGAAAGTGAATTATATAAGCTGCAGATTTCTAAAATGTATATTCTTTAGCCTCAATTCAACTGTTCTGTTCAATTTAGTTTTTTAAAGTATTTAACCCTCCCGTTGTCCTCGAGTTAAGGATGGAAGGAAGGAAGAAGGAAGGAAAGGAGGGAGGGAGGGAGGAAGGAAGGAGGAAAGGAAAGAAGGCAGGAAGGAAGGTAGGAGGGAGGGAGGGAAGGAAGGAAGGAAGGAAGGAAGGGAGGAAGGAAGGAAGGAAGGAAGGTAGGAGGGAGGGAAGGAAGGGAGGAAGGAGGGAGGAAAGAAAGTGAAAGTGGGAGGAAGGAAAGGAAGGAAGGAAGGAAGGAATGAAAGAAGGGAGGGAGGGAGGGAGGAAGGAAAAGAAGGAAGGAAGGAATGAGGGAAGGAAGGGAGGAAGGAAGGAAGAAAGGGGATGGCGGAAGGTAGGAGGGAGGGAGAAAGGAAAAGAGTAAGGAAGGAAAGCAGGACAGGAAATAAGGAAGGGATGAAGGTAGGGAGGAAAGAGAGAGGAAGGACAGAAAGAGAGAGAGAAGGAAGGAAGGAAGGAAGGAAGGAAGGAAGGAAGGAAGGAAGGAAGGAAGGAAGGAAGGAAGGAACTGTCAAAACAGACGGGGTCAATTTGACCCGGGAGGACGACAGGAAGGTTAAAACATGATGTACTAACATACTCTCTGTTGTAGCCACTTAACTGTGAGTTGATTGTATTATTATGTGATACTTGTATAAATAGAAACGGAGAGATTTGTAAAGTAGTCATATATCCTTCTAGTTTTTATGTTTTTATTTTGCCAACCTTCTTTTCTCATCTTCTCTAAATAAAAAGGGCAGATAATTATTTGCCAACTATTTCAGTCAACTATGTTAGTGAGCAGTGCCAATGGGAGCTTCATAAAACACCCACGTCAGCTTTTCCACACATCATGCCGATGATGTGCGGCAGTAGGCTGTGGTGTTATCGGCTGATTGCACCAGGTTACCGCTGTCAAATCAGAGGCCAAAATGTTACTGAGCCCAGTGTTTGAACGCTGCTGCGGATGTGTGAATATCATAAGATGGTGTAAGCCAACACACTGAATCAACCCAACAACATCTGAGCACTGATTGGACACACTTCACTTTTTCCGGTACTCTACCTTTGTGTCTTGCAAAGTAGCGTCCCAAAACGATGAGTAGACAGAGCATGGCAAAGACAACCACGGCTACCACTCCTCCAATCACTGCATGGTCCACCGTTCTTGGCGCTCCCTCTCCAGCTCGTGAATCTAAAAGTAAAAGAAAAAAAAAAAAGAAACAAACTCAGTGCAGATAGACGACGACAGCACTCAGTGTTATGTCTTGAGAATAGCAGTCAGACACCATCTGTGCAGGAATGTCTCCGTTAAATGGAAGTAATGTGATAAATATGTAAATGATACTTTATGTAAAGCACGTAAATGGAAGATCTCTGCAGAAAGAGAAGTGATTAAGAACTGCCACATGTTGCTGCCATTAATGGAAGTGATTGAAAACACTTTTCACCATGTGGTTGATCAGGTTGCCCATCTATTACACATCTGCATGTACAGTAATGTCATGAAGTTTGGTAATGTGCTTCAAAAATAATGAATCCAACAGTTTTGATTTTTACTGAATGTACTTAACCCTCCTGTCGTCCTCCTGGGTCAAATTGACCCCGTCTCTTTTGACTGTTCCTTCTTTCCTTCCTTCTTCCCTCTTTCTTTAATTTTTCCTTCGCCCCCCCCCTTCTTTGCTCCCTCTTCCTTCCATCCTTCCTTCTTTCCTCCCTCCCTCCCTCCTTACTCCTTTCCTTCCTTCCTTCCTCCTTTCCTCCTTTCCTCTCTCCCTCCTTACTCATTTCTTTCCTTCCTTCCTCCTTTCCTCCCTCCCTCCTTACTCCTTTCTTTCCTTCCTTCCTTCCTTCTCTCCTAAATTCCTTCCTCTTTTCGTCCTTACTCCTTTCTTCCTTCCTTCCTTCCTTCCTTCCTCTTTTCATCCTTACTCCTTTCCTTCCTTCCTTCCTTCCTCCTTTCCTCCCTCCCTCATTACTCCTTTCTTTCCTTCCTTCCTTCCTTCTTTCCTCCTTTCCTTCCTTCCTCCCTTCCTTCTGTCCTTACTTCCTTCCTCTTTTCCTCCTTTCCTTCCTTCCTTCCGTCCTTCCTTGACTGAGGACAACAGGAGGGTTAAATACACCATGGAAACAGGAACATATTGGAGATAGTATTAACTAGTGGACTAGATATATGGTAAATGGACTCAACTTGGGGCGCCTGTGGCTCAGAAGTGGGTCGGCCAACTAATTGGACGATTGGCGGTTCGATCCACAGCTCGCCTGTCAAAATGTCTTCAGGACAAGATACCGAACCTCAAATTGCTCCTGATGGCTGCGCCAGTGGTGCGTGAGTGTGTGTGAATATTCATTACATCAGTTGAGATCCTGACGAGCAGATTGGCACCTTGCATCAGTCTCTGCCACCAATGTAAGAATATGTGTGAATGAGTGAACGCTGACATTTACTGTAAAGTGCTTTTAGTGGTCGGAAGATGAGAAAGGCGCTATATAAGTTCAGTCCATTTACCATATACTGCATTTATTCCAATGTTATTCAAGACAACTGAATGACATACAGAACTGCTAGTTTGCTGCCCCTAGCACTGGAAATAAGGGAAATCACTCATGGCAGGCATGTCATTTATTTATGTACAGGATGAAATGTTTCTATAAGAGTCTTTTCAGACATAGGAAGTCATTTTGCTCCCTGTAAAAGTTCTGTGAGATTATCTTTAAGGGGCGGTTCCTGCTTTGGAGACATGTGTCAACGGTCACGGCCCCGTAAAATAACCCCCCGAAGTTCCTGCTGTGGAAACGGCCCTAAAGTTACAGTGTGAAAAATGCTGTTGGGGAAAATTCTCCTAGACTGATCTCAACCATCTTTAAAACTAAATCTAACAGTTTTTTTCACTTGTAACATAATCTTAACCATTTTAAGGCATAGTTTGTCTGGTTTGGTTGACTCACAATTATATATTTTTTGCCTGTGGGTAGTTCTGGTCCTTGGGTAAGGGTTGCCTTTTTTTCCCTTTTATTTTTTTTTTGTTTAATGTTAAGTTCTTGACCTCGTCCATTACTTTGTGTTGCCTACATTGCATTTAAATTAATAAATGTATTTTCCTTTGAATTATTCAACCTTCTTGCATTCTTTGTTTCTCCCACAACAAGATGTTTTCCCCCTGTTCTGTATCTGTGGCTGACATTTCAATAACCACTCTATAAAACTGCCACAACAATAATGGTTTAGATTGCAATCAAGAATTGATTAACCTGAGCAGGAACAGGATCATCACATTCCTGCTGGACTGAGAAACCACTCAGTGTTTGACCTTTCCTTAAGAATCTAATGGGGATGTTTGTTGCATCACCCTCATGTTCAATGCTTTAAGAAAATAACATCTTAATAGAAATCTACAGAAGAAAATTTTACACAACCTTGCACACGACAAAACATGATCAAATCATTCATTGAGGGGGAAATAGTTAATCATGTTTTTAACTTCCTGAGCATGCTTTAAGTAAAAAAAGAAAAAAAAAACCTTTTATTGGACAACAAGCCCCTAAAGCTCTTGGCCTTAATGCTATGTGAAAGCTATTGATCAAGTGTAAGGATCCATGACAACCCAAAGTTAATATCCGTTTGTGGATGTGATTGGCCCTTCACGGCACAAAGGAGGAGCACATTTTTTCATCAATGAAGCAGACAACGACTATAGGAAAGTAAGCGGAGGGGTGGAGGTGGTGGAGAGACCATGATTCACTTGGCTAAATCTTGCATTGAGATGTAAATTGGAATTCACTCTGTATTCACAAAGCTCTTTTTAAAATAGTCATATAATGTATAGATTATAGATTCTTCTTTGTGCTCTTAGCTTATTAAGATGTGTTCTACCATACTCTTACCCTTCATTTCCTATATCTAATGTCTTTTAAAGACTTATCTTGCAGCCAGGACACTGAACAACAGCCAGTTCTTAGCAATCTGTTCACGTGGAGTAGACCATCAGCCTCCACCATCCATTAGCTGTAGTAACTCACTAAAACCCTTCCACACTCCAGCCTAGTTCGACACTCAAGGGATTTACTGAGTGAGCATCAGGAAACAGAAAGTGCAGGCCCCAATTTGTTAACGAATAACAGAAACAGAGAGAGAAACATCATGGATAACATCAGCCACCACCCACCCCTCCACTTCTACATTACCCAACCTGCAGGAATAAAGAGAGGGAGGGGTGGAGACGGAGCAGAGCTGCCTGTCAAACTCAACAAAACATTACCTGATAGATCTAATAGGTTATTTTGACTTCAGATTTTCTTTTTTAGTGCTGGGCAGATTCAATTAAACTGAGCAGGAATCCTGACATCCAATTCGCTCTTGTCAGGCTGCTAAAGCTGTGCTTTAACACACTTTCCTATTACGATGTTAATGTGGACTTTGGCTTTAGGGGAAGATGAGAGTGTGTGTGTGTGTGTGTGTGTGTGTGTGTGTGTGTGTGTGTGGTGTGGTAAGGGTGGTGGGGGTGACTTGAGCGGTGGCAGAGAGTTATTCATGGTTGTCTACAGCAAACGTCCCTGATTTAAATTCATTTCCTATAGAGAGGGAGTGACATGGATGAACACATCACATCATACAGTATGTTGTTTCCAGTCACAATAAGCTCTGTAAATAAGACTGCAAGTTAACTAATCCCCTTTAGAGCCTTAGCCAGTAGTGAAGATATCAATGGAAAATGTGGCCTGATGGTGGTGCAAAAATAAAAGGTTTTGGGGTCGTGTAAACTTTTTTCTGTTTCTCAGAACCAGGAAACACCCCAAAAATCTGGCTGTTAAAAATCAATTTTCACACGTTCCCCTTCACTTTTTCTCTCAAGGAGCTTTAAAGTTGGGGCATCTTTTCATCTACAAGCTTGTTCCCTACTCTTCATTCAAGCTATGTTTGATGTTTACACTGAGTAAAATATTCAAACCCCGGAGCCCATGTTTTATATGGCTGCACCACTCCATCAAAAGGAAATATGCTACCACCTATGCTATCACTTTACACCCATTTTCCCCAAATTTCAGCCTGACATTTGGTATCTTTATTAAGTTTTAGTAGAGATCTCAAAGTTCTGAAGGATTTCAAAATGCACACTACTTTTCACCTTTGACCTATCATGCCTCTTCTTGTCTTATTGATGTTAGCTGTAGCGATGCCAGTGATCTCAGCAATACTTTGTTGGTCTGCACAATGTTATAATAACTGTAACTGATAGAAAAGATTGCTAAACCTATGAAATTAACTTTTCTTAGAGTTATCCTTTAGATAACGTAACCCTAACCCTTTTTAAATTGTTTCTTTGTCCACTTGCTTTGTTAATTTGCATTGTGGGCTTCCAACATCATTTCAGAAATAAACCTGTCTGAATCCAGCAGTTCCTATCTTATCTTTATTAACCCTCCTGTTGTCCTCAGGTTCAGGGGGTCAATTTGACCCAGGAGGACGACAGGAGGGTTAAAGCGGACAGTTCTTTAATCTGCATGTTTTTATCATGTCTTTTTGTAGCATTTTGTAATCCCACATATTAGGAACCAGCAATATAAAATGTTCAAAGCACAAACACATAATCTCCAAACATGATAGAAAATAAAGACCATGTCAAATCCTTAAAAAAAGAACATGTAATATATCTAAAATAAATCAACAAAACAAAACAACTCATATGAATCTGTTGTCACAGGAAGGATTTTGTGATTTTTCATGTTAGTGCGGTTACAGTGGATTTATGTGTGCTAATGTATTCATTTCTGGTCGTGCACTGGCAGCTATGCTTTCCTGACATCCTCCTTTGCCACTTTCCAATTTGACTGCAACACAATCTTCTTAAAGGTGGATTAGCAGCAAATAACATATTAACAAATGTGTAATTCAGTCATCACATACACTCTCTCTCTTAAAAGCCAAAACTGAATCTGTTTGCTGGACCTTAAACCTCACAGGTCAGTTACATTTTCTTTGTTATTAGTGATGAAACCTTTTTTTTTTCTGTCTTAATCACACCAAAAAAAATAATAATAAAAAAGGTTGCCTGGGTTTCATATTTAAAGAGCCCTGTTTATAAGCCCAAATAATTGTCTGCATGAAAGCTGCAAAGCATGTACTTTCAGTTCTTGGGAGCACTCAGTCCCAGTGATACCACATAAAGCAATTTGCATGTCATATCAGTGAGTATCACTTATGAGCAATTACTGTCAGCGAGTGAAATACAGTACATTTCTGTTATTGTCTCACATGGGGAGTCAAACTTCAAATTGCATGGGTCATTGTTTTAGCAATCAAAGGAGTGCACATTAAAGGCAATTTCAGTTATTGCCTTTCCTTAAATGTCACTTCAGTCAGGGATGAAAAGCGCCTATCATCCACATCAAATGGTGAGATGTGACTGCAGTTATTGGTATCGATTACAAAACAAGAGGTGTATATCAGCGTGTAATTAATATCCCCAAATGGTTGGTGCCATTATCCAGCTTCATGAAAGACCCATCTTTCCATCTATAAAGTCAAATGAACACCCTTGATATTTTTTTTTAGCATATTTTAGCTTATTGTTTTGCTCATATGGCACATTAAATATTTGGTTCAGTCTCAGTTCATTATGGTAATAAACCCTGGTAAAGAAAGAAGGATGAGTGGGGGCAAAAATAAAGCTATAAGGAGGGTAAATAAAGTGAACCTGTCAGCTTGTTATAGAGGTCTTCTGCCCCCTAGTGGCCAACAATCAAACCCGAGCTTTTCTTTGTTCTGCATTTTTAATTTCTCCTAGATATTTGGGATCAGTAGGACCTGATACTATAAAACCGTATCAAACTACAAATGTTTTAAATAAACAAGTTTCAACCATAAAATCTGATAAGGTTTTGTACCTGGTCTTTTGTATGGAGATCAGCTGTTTGATTGACTCGGCCAAGATGCCTGCCATCTGGTTTTTACACTGTATTGTGCTTTTGCTACCACTAGGTGGCACAAAAAAGGCATTTACGCATGAGGACAACAGGTCAAAGTTATGCAGTATGAAGTATAAAAAAAAAAAGTAACATCCCCATATGAGGACGCAGGGTCCCAGGAGATTAACCTCCTGGGACCCTGCGTCCTCAGGGATGTTAAAATAAATCTGGGACGTTCACATCAACTTATTTTCAGTATTAACTGTTTTTTTTAACATTTTAATTTATTTACAGGAAAGGTCAGAGACTGAAAACTTAAAAATTAGGAGGACATCATCAAAAATCAGCATGTTTTACAGCTCAGTATGAATAACCAAGAGACACCAAACGTTTTGAAAATGACTCGTCACCAGAGTCAACAGATCCTAGAGGAGTGCCTCAAATATAATACATGTGAAGAATCTTCGCTAATGTGCCATGAAGCTGTTGTAGTGTAAAAAAGAAGCCAGAGGGTTTGTTAAAGCTCTGTATGTAGTTTTGGTTTAGCAAATATTTTAAAGATATTAATCTCAGAATAGAACGAAACTGAAATCTACTGTATGAGGACATCATGAAAAATGTCAAAATTATAGACCACAAAACAACTGTACTATATGTTAAATAGTTATAAACCTATAGTTATAAACCTATAAAGATGACGTTGGGAAATTCCTTATCTTATGTGTAGTGTCTGCATACGTATTACATAATCTAATCTTGTTTTTGGGGAGACTCTTATCTAATCTTTTAATTTCAGGGCTACAAGGTAGATTTCTCTCCTCATTTCATTTCATTTATTTTTATTAGTAACCTCCAACTTTCTTTAAAGCATCTTGAAGTTTTGGAAAAAAAATCCCAAAGATGCAAAAACACAACCAAATGGTTTCAGAATAAAGCGTTATGTTTTCATATTACGACCTTGCAGTCTGGATTTATCTCAACACTGACACACAGCTCAGCCTCGCTTTGAAATGTGCCTGAAACATAAATGATTAATCACGAATGGGCTTCAAACAAGGTGTCCACGGGGCTAAACAAAGCACGCAACAGTCAATCAAAAGAGGTCTTCTTGGCAGGGGGAGAGACACCCACCTTAAGTGGGAATGTGGAGTATCTCATTTTCATAGGACATTTTGACAGAGACTGGATTCAAGACAGAGGAGATCTCCTAATTGGATCTCCTAATCTGCTAATTAAGCATTAGTGATTTCACTGTTGTGCCCATGCTGCCTGCAGATAGAGGGGCAATCAGGAATACTGCAGCGCTATGTGGGTGGGGTGTCATAAGAGCACATTGGCTTGTCAAGATCCACTTCCATTGCCCACAACACACTCAGTTAAAGAGTGAATGTAATTAAAGTCTCAATGAACCTATTCATTGAACCTATTTAAAGATGTCAGTTAAATCTTTTGCCTCTCGGGTAGCGCATTACACTTCTTACATACAGAGTGACTTGGCCTCAGATTTATTGAGTCTTTTTCAAAATGTCAAAAAGTGTTTCAATTTGAAAAGACAGCGGCTCCATTAAAAATGCGGCGAGAAAAAGGAGAGTAGCTGAGAGGTCAAATAAAGTCGAAATAGAAATGATTAAAAACAATGTCATAATATTTTGACTTTAGTGGTGATTTACGAGACATTTCTGGTTCATTTTGAAATGTGTTGTCTGTAATTTGAAAGGCCTCATTATTTTTTGAAAAACCAAAAAAAAAAAAAACCAACCAACCCCCCATTGTGCTTGAAGATGTATACCAGATAAGATGAAATGTCAAAAGAATACACCAGTGATTCTGCACTGCACCTCCATGAAGTCGAGAGGCTCGCAAGAGAGAAAGATGTTTAAAAAATCAGTGCAGCAGACGTTGAGATGTCTTGACTTTTATTCCTAAGCTCTTATATTTCTCATAATGCAACCAATAGTATTTTTTTTTATTAGACTCCTCCCTAAGCTGTAAACGCTGGGTTATTTTTATATTACTTTATATGTAAAACTGGTGTCAGGATCATGGCAGATGATAAGGTTTTGATTTACATTTAAGAGTGAAGCGAGTCACTTTAATGTATCACAAGAATAGATGTAAGATGGATGGCTCCAGGTTGTCACTGACATCATTACAGAGCAACCTTAAAGTCCCCCTCCAGTCAAAAATGTGTTGTTTTTTTTTCTTCTTCTTGTTGCTTCGGTTGGTTTGTTGAGCGTCACTGTACAGAATGATGTATGTGCAGAGTTTGACATTTAAAGGCTGTTTTTACTTTTATCTGCTGAAAAGTGGAAAGTTTGTCTTTGCTCATTTTAAATGGGAGTTTAAGGGGTTGTACTTAACAATTTTTGAACCCACTGTAGTCCAGTATGCAACTTACACAAGGGTTTTTTTTTAACCCTCCTGTTGTCCTGAGGTCAAGGAAGGACAGAAGGAAGGAAGGAAGGAAAGGAGTAAGGAGGAAAAGAGGAAGGAAGTAAGGTGAGAAGGAAGGGAGGAAGGAAGGAAGGAGAGAGGGAGAGGGAGGGAGGGGGGTAAGGAGGAAGGAAGGAAGGAAGGAAAGGAGTAAGGACGAAAAGAGGAAGGAATTTAGGAGAGATGGAAGGAAGGAAGGAAGGAAGGAAGAAAAGGAGTAAGGACGAAAAGAGGAAGGAAGGATGGAAGGAAGGAAGGAAAGAAAGAAAGGAGTAAAGAAGGAAGGAAGGAAGGAAAGAAGGAAAAGTCAAAAGAGATGGGGTCAATTTGACCCGGGAGGACGACACAAGGGTTAAGGAAACTTGAGGCCTCCAGTACAAAAACAGTAACACTGAGAATGGACTTTACAGCTAAATGGGAGATATATTGTGTAAATTAACAATATTTGCATATCCAAATGACATTTTAAGGATTTTTAAGGAAGTAATTGAACTCTTATGTGGAAAATAAAAAGTCCAAGTATAGTATTTTTATAAATTGTCAAACACATCAGTAGGGGATCTTGTACATTTTAATTAAAATGTACAAATAAGGTATAAAATGATGTGATTAAAGGAAAATAAAAAAATCCAAATTGATAATGATTACTTTCTCAAATAATGATCTGCAAGAGCAATTTAAGGCTCAGATGTATTGTCTCGTGATGATCCATTACTTCCACTATCCACTTCTAAAGAAAGGAATAAAAGAAGGAATCAGTGCAAACCCATTTTACATTTTTAATTCATCAGAGATTGTTAGACTTTTGTGGGACTCCTTCTTTAAACTAGCTTTCCTTTCTACACCCACTCATGTTCTGCAGGCTTTCCCAGACTACACATACAAAGCAAATACATAGAGACGAATATAAATTCTTATTTCTGCTCACACAGATCTGCAGTTTTCTCAAGTTCACCTGACCTGCATGTACCTGGACTGCAGGAAAACACCGAACACACACACAGAGATGTAAAGTCTAGCAGTGCTTAGTCTTTAGCTGTGAAGCAACAGTGCTGACCACTGAGGCACTGAGCTACATAAATTATCCTGCAGTTTTCTTGGTTACTCCTCAATGTAATCTGTATCATTTTCACACAGATTAACTGGAGAACCACTGTGTACCTGGCATGACTGGCAACAGTCAACATATTAAAGTCTGTGTAAAGTAAGAATAAATATGTGTTCTGAGTTTGACATACCACAGAAAAGTGTGTTGTTAACCACCCTGCCAAATTTGAATGATTAAAAAATCGCCAAATATATGAAATTAGGCTTCAAAGTTGTGGAAAAACTCAGCCTTTTTCTCTGCTGCCAAATGCTGTGGGAGTGCCCTCTGAGTCCGCTGAAACCCCGCCCCCTACCAAGTGTCACCTGTCAATCAAAGTCACCACCTCTACCAAAGCATGGAGGCTACGTCTGAGAGCTTTCTGCTGCAAACTCTTCTGCTAGCTCAGCGGCTAACTCTGCTGCTAGCTCGGCTGCTAGCTTAGCGGCTAACTCTGCTGCGCTTGGTGGCTAACTCGGTTGCTAGCTTAGCGGCTAACTCTGCTGCTAGCTCGGCAGCTAACTTAGCTAACTGGCTAACTGTAGACTATAATAGTAGTAGTGTGCACTGAATGTACTTATACCTCTACAGCAGCAGGGGCGGGTTTATGCTAACGTGGCAGTGATTTTCAGACCTGCCCATTAAATCCTGAACACAGAAATATTGAAACGCAGTTTGTGAAGACTAGCTCCACAATGCAAATCTAAATGGTTGAAATGCTTTTTACACCTTTTTTAGAAATACATTCATGACAAATTTAATGTGTTTAGAAGAAAATGTCTGAATTCACTTTACACGGCAAAAGCCTACAACTGAAAGGCAAAAAACCCATCAAATTATCAAAAACATTGACTGCAAAGGAATCTCTGTGAAAACCACAGATACAACCAATTCAGAAGTTTTTGAAATCTCACACCGATACTGCAATCAATGCCTAGAAACATGATTTAAGCACCGTGTGGACTGGATTTATTTCTTTAAGTGCGTTGGGGGAATTTTTTTTGCATTGCCTGCATCACCTTTTTATATCCGAGTGATTTCACCACCTGCTGTGCGTAATAATTACAGCTGTGACTACCTACTGTTTTTCAGTGAACTCACTGGTCTGCATGTTCTTCAAATTCTGTCCAGAGAAAGATCATTGCTCCACATTATTGCATTTTATCAGCTCAGTGAAAAAGAAGAAAAAGTTTCAGCTAATCTGACATTCATGAACACCAGCATATAGCCTAGGTCTACTATTATGACAACGGCTGTGAGATCATCAGAAAAGCTAAAGTAATGTCAACTAAAAGTAGGTAAAAAAATATAATTCATCTCTCACAGAAGCTCACACCAAGTCCACATGTGCCTATTTCCGAGCGATGATGTGCATAAACACTCCAGAAAAGCAGCAATTTTATTACTTTCACTCTCTGCATTTGGGAAATATGGCAAACGCCTGCTACTGTATCTCTAACTAATTATTATTCTCTGTGTATGATTCCCAGCGTGTGCTACAGGCTATACGCTCTGCAACGAAACCAGGATGTGCAATGCTTGAAAACTACAGAAGTGATAGGTCAAAATACTTATGCAACATAGCTATTTTACAAACAGGGTGAACATATATTCTGCTTTAAGTACTGAACAGATTTATGACCTTAAGTCTTTTATATTGGATTCAGGATGTTGACTGAAACTTGTAGCTGTGTGGTCAGATAGCCGGTAACCACACGCATCTAAACACACCAAAAAGGAAAGTAAGGAAGACTTCCAGTTGGTGAAAGTGTGTAGGAAGGATAGAATATACTTCTAATTTATACTTTCTAAAATAGTTTCTGTCAGTGTCCTTGCTGTGCTGCTATAAAATCATGTAGCACAGTTGCCAGGGAATAATTTAGAGTCAAACTCTGACTTCATTTTGCTGTAATTAAATTAGACAAAGCAAGGAGGACAGTGAAACTCAATTTCATCATAAATTCATATCTTTTTTCATTATTTAATTTCTTTTGCTGCAGAAAGACAGCTTCAATTAGCCATTATACTGAGGCATTGTCTATTGAAAAGAACACATCACCATTGTTCAATTTGAACTCACTCTCTGGCACAAACTTCCAGAGCTGCTTTAAAAATAGAAAGCTCAAACCCGGCTGAAAAAAGGAAATTCATAGGTAGCATTGAAAATGAACTGAATATTATCTAATTTACACCCAGTAGACAGGTGTGTAGCAGAATGAAGTCTTACAAAAAGGAAGGTAGTAAACTCGCACTGTTGGCAATAACATTTTTATAGTTAAACTCTTTTTTTTTATGAAAAACATATTTCCCATGTCTTTATTTTTATTCTGGGGGCTCTACTGAAATATCTTTTCATGATTCTTTGCATGATTTACAGCTTTACAGGCGGCTCTGAAGGCTAAATAAGCAATAGCAGTCAGATTTTGCTTCTTTTTTCTCTTTTTCTTTATGTCAAATATAATCTTATCAAATACATCTGTTCATGTTTGAGTTTGAATCCAATCCGAAATATCAGAGTGGACAACGCCAACAACCATAGCATCAAAGGAAAGGACGGCCGCTTGTTGCTTGTTGGCATGTTGCACAGGTAGATAAAAAACTGTTAAGATCATGCTGACACCCTGACTTTTAACTTGTAGTGAGCATTTTAACATTTTAACAACAAGTTTATCTCATGTTTTTGAACTTAAGACTATGTTTAACATAGACATCAAACATCATGACAGTATATATGCATGACATGTCACCTTGAAATAGGTTATTTTGGAAATGTGGTTGAGAGAACTGGGAAATGTATTACACTTGGAGAAAATCAGGTACATTATATCTGCTAAAGTGGAAACCGTTTTTTTTTTTTTAAATCTGGCAACCTCTTCTTGATTTAATGTCTAACACCTGAATTAGTGCTATTCTATTGCTGTGCCATTTATTTTATACATATGTCCAGTTTGTCTCATGTCAAAAAATCCTGTACTGTTCTGTTTAGCACCACCAACTGTTGCTAATATGTATTTATTTTTCTGTTAAAAAAACAATAAAAATAAATACACAAAAAATTGGTTATTTTAGCCACAATCTGCAACACCCACAAACAACCATAAATCATAAATACCTGAGACAATCACCTTATTAGTAATCGATATAATAAATGCATAAAATGAGACAAGCAATGCTCCTTATGATCAATAGAACAACAGGACATGGAGTAGAGAATACTCAGAGTATAATACAAATAATAGAATAAAGGAGACTGGTCCCATCTGTCTACACAACTAATCCAAACTACATAATAATAATGATTCCCATCCTTTGTATCTTAAAGAAATAAATAGTGTACTGATGAAGATGAATGGAAG
Source organism: Scomber japonicus (assembly GCF_027409825.1). Taxonomy (NCBI): domain Eukaryota; kingdom Metazoa; phylum Chordata; class Actinopteri; order Scombriformes; family Scombridae; genus Scomber; species Scomber japonicus. Next base: position 5,913,197 of record NC_070590.1, on the reverse strand, counting down.
CACTAAGCAACTCTTAAATACACAGCCACATATGAATGAACATGTGGGAGCTCACTACTTTCTTTTGAATATATTCTCATGAGAAGAAAATACGAATAAGGAAAATTAACGACACTATTTATGATATTCTTTTTTTGTGGGTGGGTATATTCCTTATATGATATAAAGCTCTATCCATATAATGAATTCAAATTTCGCTACCAAACAATACAAGACATGAGAGGGAAAGCAAATGCTCCAACTCCTTACAAAAAAAAAAATAAGCCAAGAGTGCATTATCTCCGAAGGAACCTTGCACCTTTTTTTCTCTGATGGAGCTATTCATCATTTATCTAATCACGGCCAGTCTTCATTCAGAATGTAATATAATTATGGGCTATAACTGTTCTCAGGATATTAAGCTGTATCTAGGCCATGGCTAGCTCAATAAACACCTTCTAATAATGGCTTTTAGTGGTCTCTGGAGTGACTTATCCTAACACATTGAGGACTCTCTATGGCTCCCAAGACCAAATGAGTTTGTGGCTTGTTGCAGAGATGCACATCAGTCCTGTTAATGGGGACACTGTTTGGGGGGAAAAAAAGAAGCCCAATGGAGCTTCTCTCCATCCACCAGACTGCCCTTTCTTCTCTCACGCGTTATCAACTCCCCCCACACACACCCCGACCAACACTCTCCTCCTGTCCCGCTGTCACTGAGCTGCCTCCAGCCTCGGTCATTTCAGCAGCAGCTGAAAGACTCCTCGGGATTTATGCTTGTGGTTGTCAAAGGTGGCAGGGAGCCTGGTTTGCGTGTGTGTGTGCTCATGTTGAATGATTTTTTTTTTTTTTTTTTAGCCTGACACCAGACATCTGAGGATTTTCTTGTATTAGAAAAACGACATTAACTGTGCAAAGAAAGGTCAAAGTAAGTGAGTGACAATTAGTAAAATGCTCATTGTGTAGTAAAAGGAAATGTCATGACATTACTTATCATCAAAAAGCAGAAAGTAAATAAAAGTGTGCAAGTGATCCAAAGAGAAATATCTTGTCAAGGTCAGAGTCACAGGAATATAAGGTGTTGATGATACGCGGTTTCTGCCCTGCTATCGGCACAATAACAGCAGAAGAGACTGTGTGTATCCTGGTGTTATGAGACACAATAGTATCAGTGAAATGACATTGGGCGCTTTGTGACTCATGTGATTAATGTGAGCCTTTTTCCTGATCTGTCACAGCTGCGGTTAAAGTCTGGTTAGGTTTAGTTGACTAAAACGATTGGATTAATGTCTTGAATTTCCAATGAGGGAGAAGGGGAAGATGTCATTTTAAGGATTCTTTTTGCGGGGGAAAAACAAATCAGATATTAGAAGATGTTACCTATGATTCTGGGAAATTATAACAGGCAATTATTCTATTTTCTGAGATTTATGGATAAACAATGAATCCATTAATTGAGAAAATGACGTGCAGATAAATCAACAATTAACATAATCCTTATATGTACTGTAGCCATAGTTTACAGTGAGAGAGACTCTAAAAGCAAAGTGAATGCATGCAGTGCTTTCACACTCAGTTCAGTTTTTGTGTTGACCAATAGCAAACCATCCTAAGAGAGCTGACCTTTGAGGAGATGGAAGGTCCAAAATGGATGAAGCCAGTATATTAACAGTGTCACACCAATTTTATGTCATGTCTCCTCTTTCACTAAAGGTTTCCTCTTTTTAATAACTAGCAATAACCAACAGTTGCCACCACATGACCTGGATGAAGTCACTTCATCTCCAAACTTCCAGCATCATTATTTTTTGCATGGACGTGCAGACACTTTCTATGGCTACTCTGAAAACTGTTTTTTTGTTACTGTTGCTCATAAAGACAAAAAGGCTTCCAGTAGAGTAAACAAAGGAGCATAAAAAGTGTCATAATGTCTCAAGAGGATGGATATAAGTGAGATTTCATATGATACAGCTACTTAAATAAGAGTAACTGTGATGTTTGGGCATCATATGTGTCTAAAAGAGTGTGGACATTACATTTACTGTAAGTAATTCAAAAGTAAATCAAAGGCATCATTTGACCTTTGTTGCACAGACCCGTGACTGCTATAGTCAATAAATACTACAGTGTCAAGAGAAAAAAAACAATAAAAAAACTAAACAAAAAGGACTCTGCCTTTATGTAAGATAAATGCCTAGAACATTTTCTTTGTTATCACAGTCCCTGTATGCCTGCGTTGTCATGCTCTTTCGGCCGTCTTTGAGGAGCAGTGTTGTGGAACAATCTCTGTCAGGTTTAGAAACGCTTACAAGAACCTGCGGTGATAATAAAATCCTTTAGCAGGGGCTGAGTGCATGGTGTCAGCCTCTAATCCAAGTCACCTCAAAGGAAATTCAGACCATCTTACATGCATGGATGACATCAAGAAAGAAAAAAAAGTCACATATATAGTTCACATTTAGACAGAAATATCAGTGCTGCTAAAACCGAGTGAAGCCAGTGATAATGGATAATCTCCTAGACTGGGTTTGTCATACTGTATTTGCACGAAAAGTACTAAGGGTATTGGGTATTGTTTATTGATAGACTCTTCAAAGACGAATATCTTTTGCAATGACAAATCCCTGGTTGTAGTTTCGTAGAATCAAACTGGGAAAACATTTACTCCAGCTGTCTCTGCCAACAGACACCGCTGAGGGAAGAAAATAAGGGAATAAAATGGCACAATTGAGGGACCAAACCCTTGGAAGGCAACATTTGCTGAGGGATCTTGGGGCTGAAGCTGCAAGCTCGAGTTAGAGAGAAAAAAAGGGGAAAGAAGGGGCTTCATTTACACTAGCTATTAATAATCAATTTTAATTTCCTCTTAGATCAGACTTTTTTTTTTATGACTCTTCATGTCTATTCTAGGAAGCTTCCCATCTCCTGTACCACTGAATAAAAGGTGTTTTCCCTACAAGCTGTAGTCAGAATTTAGCCGTTTTCCTGCCTTGTTGTTGTCCGTGCCAACTTTGACAAGATGCCAAGCTAACAAAAAAAAAATGGCACAACTGTCTCAGATGAAAGTTGCAAGACTTAGTTGCTGTCATGGCAACACTGAGCCTAAATGCGAATTGTACTGTAATAAGAGCATTTAAAACATGGAGCAGGCAGGACACATGCCTTGGGATTCTCTTTTGCACAACATTTCAATATGGTCCACATTACAGTACAACTAAAACAAGTGAGCGATAATGCCAATTTGAAGCTTGCCACCTGTTTTGTCTGCCTGCTTGGAGCTTAGATGGTATCAACCAAATTATCAAAATGACGAACATCTTGTGCTTGATGAGCAATACTCATACACTTTTCTACAGTTTCTTCTTTTCTTCTTTTCATTGTGAAATTTGATTGTGACATTAACTTATTGGTGTGGTTTTAAAAACACGAAATTAAGTGTTGAGCTTAGTTATAAAGGACATTGAATCATAGAATATTATAGAATATGATTATAAGCTAATTTCAGAAAATCTAAGAACAGCCATTCACTTTTAACATTATGTTTCATAAATGTGACATGTATGTAAGTTTTTCTGTGTTTTTTGTTTTTTAACATTGTAGGCTGATGTTACTATCATTATTAACACTAGTACAAGCTAGCTAGTTTAGTCACATGACCTTTGTCTTGTATATCATATAGATCCCACAACAGTCTCCTGATGTGCTACTGCTGTATTGGCTGCAGAGAACAGGCATGTCTGTTTGGTTTTTTTTTTTAAAGCAACATGGGCTCACATTGTACAGTTATCATTTACACCTGGCTGAAGTCCAGTCCCTGTGCAGTGCAGGTCACATCCAGATGTGGCCCGGTTGAGCAGATGGCATTTTGATTGCTATGTATTTTGTGTGCATTTTCTCCTCAGATGTATAGCTGCAGGTCTTATGATAATACCAGGTGTAAATTAGATCTTACAGCCAAACCTGGACACCTGCTATGCCAAATCATTTACAAATCCTAATAAGTTTGACAGTAAGTGTGTTCACGAAAATAAAGAGCTTTCAGAAAACCAATACAAACAAAATGAAATCAGTTATAAAGTCAATTATTACAGTTACTCTGTAAAACCTGAGCTAAAATCCCACATGAGCAATTGTACCTTGATTTTCTGTTGGTGCATTTAGCAGAACTGCATAGATTTTTTTTATCCAGGGCAGATTACTAACACATCACATCCATCAATATGTAATTATTTTTTGCATCAATGATGTTTATTGTTATTCTGCATCAATTTAGCGAAGATAATATGCTAAATCTTTCCAGAAACAGGTTTAAAAGGACTCATGAGTGGAAATGTGACAGCAGTTGGGTGAGAGGCTTCTTTGATGGTGCAGGTGTTGTAATTTCAGCAGGTAGCAGAGCTGGGCAACAGATGGGGATGATTGACAGTGTAGATTAATGTGAAATTGTCTCACTGGTTTGTGTCCATCTGGTAGTCTAATGCAAACACTGATGATAGAAGCAAGGACGCTGAAACACATTTGAAGAAATACACAGCTGAGAAAATAAGTTTGGTATTCAATGTGTAATTAAAATAGTGCACAATGTGTTCATATTTTAGGTTTTTTAGGTTTTACACTTGAGTGAGGAGTGGGGATCTTATTAAAGATACAGAAGGAAGAACGCTGGTTGGTTGGTCTGACAGCTGACAACAGACTAGTAGTTACTCTTTTAAACGACGGTTCCCTAATCATAACAGATTAGCTGCTTTCAACCCTCCTGTTGTCCTCGAGTCAAAGAAGGAAGGGAGGAAGAAAGGGAGAAAGAAGGGAGGAAAGGAGGCAGAAAGGAAGGAAGGGAGAGAGGAAGGTAGGAGGGAGGGAGGACATAAGGAAGAAGGGAGGGAAGGAGGCAGGAAGGAAGGAAAGGAGTAAGGAAGAAAGAAAGTAAAGGAGGCAGGAAGGAAAGAAAGCAGGGAGGGAGGAAGGAAGGGTGGAAGGAAGGAAGGAAGGAAAGGAGGGAAGGAAGGAAGGGTGGAAGGAAGGATGGATGGAAGGGAGGAAGAAGTAAGGAAAGCAGGAAGGAAGGGAGGAAGAAGGATGGAAAGGAGGGAAGGAAGGAAGGAATGAAGGATGGATGGAAGGGAGGAAGAAGTAAGGAAAGGAGGAAGGAAGGAAGGAAGGGTGGAAAGAAGGAACAGTCAAAACAGACAGGGTCAATTTGACCCGGGAGGACGACAGGAAGGTTAAAGACCTACTATACAGGATTTATCAGTTGTAGCTTGTAAACACAACATTTAAAGTTTGCCCCTCCATCCAGGAAAACAACATCAGAGCGAGCTGAGAGAGACAGAGCAGTATCGCTTGTGTGAGATAGAAACAACTGGACAGCATAACCCAACCCATTCTCTACAGCAAGCATTACGTCATCATGTCCGCTCAGTCTCACTATCACATAGTCTGTGTTTTAATGCAGCGAAATGCAGAGATATAGTTGTTTTATATTTACATCATTTTCTGTTCTCTGGCATCAAATGTCATAGGTAGTGTGAAATCTGATTACGGTTCATAAATACTAAATACTACCCAGCAGTCATTACCAAGATGCTGCACTGCATGTTGCCTGCAGATATTTTATTATCACATCATTATCTGACAAAACAAATAAAAAATCCACGTTGATGACAGCAGCTGTGTTGTTGAGATAATTTCACTTGATATTTAAAAGTAGACATTAGGAAATTAAACAACAAAGGAGTTGACAGCCACGAGCAGATGAACAAGATGTAAAATACATATTAAAATCTGCTTATAAAACAAGATGAATTTTGGCAAAACAACTCTGACGTAAATTATAAATGTGGCTGCTGAAGAACAGCTGCTCCTCTGCTCAAAAGTGTCCAGCGGCTATTGAAACAGCGACAGAACTGCACCAATGTGAGATGTGGCGCAGACGGAGCTAGTGATAATAAGAAGTAAGGTTACTAAATATAGCGTCTAGAAAGCAGGTTGAATAATTTATGATTCAATACAATATAAACTTTGAACTTTAACCTTCCTGTTGTTCTCCAGGGTCAAATTGACCCCGTCTGTTTTGACTGTTCCTTCTTTCCACCCTTCCTTCCTTCCTCCTTTCCTTACGTCTTCCTCCCTTCCATCCTTCCTTCCTCCTTTCCTTCCTTCTTCCTCCATTCCTTCCTCCTTTCCTTCCTTCTTCCCTTCCATCATTCCTTCCTTCCTTCTTCCTTCTTCCTTATTTCCTCCCTCCCTCCCTCCTTTCCATCCTTCCTTCTCCCTCCCTCCTTTCATTCCTTCTTCCTCCTTCCCTCCCTTCTTCCTTATTTCCTCCCTCCCTTCCTTCCTTCCTTCCTTCCCTCCCTTCTTCCTTATTTCCTCCCTCCCTCCTATCTTCCTCCCTCCCTTCCTCCCTTCCTTCCTCCCTTCTTTCTTTCATTCCTTCTTCCTCCTTCCCTCCCTTCCTTCCTTCCTCCCTTCTTTCTTTCATTCCTTCTTCCTCCTTCCCTCCCTTCTTCCTTATTTCCTCCCTCCCTCCTATCTTCCTTCCTCCCTTCCTTCCTTCCTTCCTCCCTTCCTTCCTTGACTCGAGGACAACAGGAGGGTTAACAGCTACCAAAACAATGTATGAAAACATTAATTAAATATTAACTCACTTAACTAACCCACTGTAAATCTTAACATGTTTGCTGTTCAGGCTGATTAAAAGGATCAGATGTATGTCACAGGTGAGGAGAAAAAAGTCACCACCGATTACATTAACCTGTCTATTTAATTACTTCCTCGTCTATTTCATCATGCGAAAGCCAGATGGAGCCTTAGAGGTTCACTTAACTTTCTGCAGGAGGTGACTTATGAGAAGAGAAAGAGGTTTTGGAAGGGGGACCCCTGTTTGTCACCTGTCATGCTCAGTTGTGAGTCTGAAACTAATTAATGCAGCATATGTGCCTCATTTGAAGAGAGCCCCAAAGGCAAGATCAAGCCAGCTTCACACATAAACACAATATCCTTCTGTGTGTGCGCAGATACAATGCACACACCCACACATCTTAAATGAAGGGACCCTACTGTGACACTGATACAAAATATACTCCACATATCTGTTGAAAACTTGCAGGGTAATTTTTCCGACACTAATTCTATAATTTGGGTTTAATTGAATGTTCAAACATCTCATCACCGTGCCGAACAAATTCTTTTGTGTGCAACATTTTTCCTAAATTAAACATAAAATAAATTGACTGACTGGACGTTCAAAAATTGTACCAGTAAGTGCACACAATCATCAAACTAGAACTGCAGCTGCCAAAAACATGCTGCTGCGTCCCTTGAACCTACCAATATGTACCGTACCGTCAGTAAAGTCAGCAGTGCCATCTGTGCCTTTGATAGTCAGTCAACCCATGATCACTGCACTACTGTTTATAAAGTCCCAAAGTCAAAAGGACACCATGTGGACTTTGGCTAAAATGTTCAAACACATGCCTTTCCTAATCATGTCTCTATACTCAGCACAGGTACCACATATCAATGCACAAATGCCAAATGTAGAGCTCGCACAAAAGTCATAAACCTCTCAAGGTGACATTGGTCAATCAACCTGTCAATCATGACGTAGCCACACCCTAATGCATACCCTGCTTTATCGTCAAATATAAAATCAGGGAGGCCAAAATTTCACAAATGAACATCATACTGCATTGAAGAAGGCTTTAAACTAGCGATTGGGACCATAAACACATTTTGAAAATGTTTACTGAGGTTAGAAATCAAGTGAGATGTTGGTGAATTCTCCATTGATGTATAGAGACGGTCGCCCCCTGGTGGCCTTTTGCTAGAATGCAGTTCTAAGTTACTTCCGCGTTGGCCTCATTTCAGAGGACCAGAACTCCCCCTGCCTGGTAAAGCACAGGTACCACATATCAATGCACAAAAGTCATAAACCTCTCAAGGTGCCCTGGTAGCCTGCTGGTTGAACGCACACCACATAACTGCAATGCTCCATCTCTAACTCGTCTCTTTACCAATGCTTTCTGTCTCTCTCTGTGTTTTAAACTATTAAATGAAGGTAAAAGTGCCCCCCTGCTCCCTTCCTCACCCCCCAAATATCTTAAAAAACAAAATACTTTTCAAGGTTGGCTGCCCCATAAAGCAGTAATCAAAGTCTGAAGAAACAATCACTACATTTGTTGCATGTCAATACCGGATGGTAATTTGGCACATTGTGTCCTTGTCATTTAATGAATGCCTTGTCTTTTTTAATGACATCCAAATGTGACAGTTTAGTCCTTGGATTAAAAAGAGAAGTCCTGTCCTTCACCTGCCACAATCCCACTGTGAGCAAAGTGGCCATTATACCACCATATTCCACTCCACTATGAGATCTCTCTCTCAATTATCCCACTTCTTTCACACGCTTGCTGACAGCCGTGTTGGCAGGTGTGTCCTTTTTAGACGTGCTCACCTCTCCGGATGGGAAATTAGTCAGTGCAGCTAGCCATCAGCTAAAGCAACTGACATCTTCCACCAACATGCCCTTTCATTAAGAGTGAGGAGATGGAAGTGAGATGAGGAGGAGAGCAAACGCTGCTTCAACATCCAACATCAAAATGCTGGCTCTAAACTCTGGACCACTTTTGTGCATTTTTTAAAAAACAAGCTACTTGGAGAGAGTTGATTTGCCTCACGCAGGTTACATGACTACAAAAGAAAATCCTCAACAAAGCAAAGCCCTGATTATTGAGTGTGGTGTTGATGTGTGCTATTGTCTCTCAATGGGATGCACAACTGAAATGGTAGAGTTATATTAGCAGCTGCGGGCAAAAGTGGCAGAAATAATGCACAATGGTATGATGGCTCCTGCTCAGAAACACAAAAGCAGTAATAAATCATTGTCAAACCATTTTTACCTGCTACCTTTTTTGAAAAGTGGGATTGATGTTAACACAAGTAAATACTTTAAAGTATAGAGTATGGTATTGGGACTCACTTTGATTGGCATTTGTAATGATATAATGCCATTTTATGATTGAAGCCAGGGCCATACCGAGAATTTTTAGGAATGCAGAGGTTTTAAGTCCAAAATGAACCAACATTATTTCATAGTTTTGTTATTAGTCACCAAAAGAAGTCTGTCAATGTTTCTGTCAACATAATATTTTACTTTTTTATGATATTTTCTGTACAATTGTTTAACCTTTGTGTCGTCCTCCCGGGTCAAATTGACCCTGTCTGTTTTGACTGTTCCTCCCTTTCTTCCGACTGTCCTTCCTCCCTCCTTCCTTCTTTCCTCCGTCCTTCCTTTCCTTCCTTCCTTCTTTCCTTCCGTTCCTCCCTGCTACCTTCCTTCCTTCTTTCCTTCCGTTCCTCCCTGCTACCTTCCTTCCTTCCTTCCTCCTTTCCTTCCTCCTTTCCTTCATTCCTCCTTCCCTTCCTTCCTTCCTCCTTTCTATCCTTCCTTCCTTCCAGCTTTCCTTCCTTCCTTCCTCCTTTCCTTCTTTCTTCCTTCCTTCCATCCTTCCTTCATTCTTTCCTCCTTTCCTTCCTTCTTCCTCCCTTCCTTCCTTCCTTGACTCGAGGACAACAGGAGGGTTAAATAAATTCCATAGGTTTTATGATTTCCATAAAATCACGTAACTGTTTAATGTGTGAGGGATCACAAATACTGATGAATCAAACTGCAGTTTCCTTCATCTCTGCAGAGCATCTTTCAGTTCATTGTGTTTTTTCTATGTCTGCAAATTTACTGTTTTGTTTTGGTCATAATGCTCTCAGATAATGGAGACTAAAATACGAGCTAGATGGAGAGTGTCAGGAATTTGCAAACACAATGGCCAAGGCCATAAAATATCAAACCTGTTATTTTAGTTGTTGTGAAAGTGTGAGCCCCCTAGTGGCCAAATTATGTAGCTTTAAAGACCATGTAAAGTGAATTCAGACATTTTCTTCTAAACATATTAAATAGGTCATAAATGTATTTTTAAAAAAGGTGTAAAAAGCATTTCAACCATTTAGATTTGAATTGTGGAGCTAGGCTTCACAAACTGTGTTTCAAGATTTCTGTGTTCAGGATTTAGTGATTAGCATAAACCCGCCCCTGCTGCTGTAGAGATATAAATACATTCAGCACACTACTACTACTACAGTCTACAGTTAGCTGCCGAGCTAGCCGCTGAGTTAGCAGCAGAAAGCTCTCAGACTTTGATTGACAGGTGACACTTGGTAGGGGGCGGGGTTTCAGCGGACTCGGCGGGCACTCCCACAGCGTTTGGGAGCTTTACACAGCTTTGAAGCCTAATTACTTAAATTGGGCGATTTTTTTAATCATTCAAATTTGGCAGGGTGGTTAACAACACACTTTTCTGTGGTATGTCAAACTCAGAACACATATTTATTCTTACTTTACACAGACTTTAATAATAGCTACTGACTAAACTGTGAGCAATTTGAATCCCAAATTTGAATCCCCCACAATAATACAGATGGCATGTTCCCAAGTGTTGTTTAAGGATCTGTTTTTGCTCTAAAGACAGTTTTAATCCAAATATTTTGTGTCATAACTGTGTTAAATAAGGCTTTTAATCAAATTTGTTCCGTCCTTAATCATGAGTTGATACAGCTTTAACTCACATCAACTCTGCTATTCTGTTGTTTGAGCATTTATTGAATTATTTTCCGTAGGTTTTGTTTAACTCTGCAGTTCTCACAAGTTAAAACGACTTTGGTACCCTTGAGATCTTTAAAGAGCCAGAAGTGCTATGATGTTACACATTTAAAATAAAATCAGTCATCATGTCTGATTTTTACAGTTTCTGAGGGTTTTTTTTTTTCTCATTTCAGCTTCAGAGCAAAATCTTAACTTATAAGAACAAAACGTTTCAACACCCACTCCTCCAGTCAACTGGCAGCTCATCTCAGATCCTCTTCTTTTCTCTACTGCATGTTTAATTTGTTCCCTTTCTGCTCTCCACACCTCTTTCCCTGTACCTGGCCTATTTTAGAAGGAAATGGACAATCTTTGGAAGAGCCTTCCAGCTCTTTAGTGTCTCAGCTTTTTTTTTTTCAGTCACGACAAGCGGGGCATCGTCATGGCAACAACATTTTAGAGGGCATGGGGAGACAGGCGGTCAGTGGTAATGCTTTTCTAATGGTCTCTGACTTGGTGTCACACACTGGGCAGGGGAAAGGGAAACACAAACATGAATTAACATTTCGGAGATTGCCCCGTTGTCATCCAAATTATTTATTATTTACATTTACACTTCAACGCTCTTGGTGCACAAAGTGAAATATCCTAGAGGATTCATTGGCTTACTGAATTGGTTTTACTCATATATATATTTTTAGCTTTATACAAGTGTAAAATGTCTCAGAGTGACACCCAGAGAAGCCACTATGACTATTTCAGGTACTATACAACACTGAAATCAACCCTGCCTCTTAGAGCTTATATTTATATATTACTAAATTGTTTACTGAATTATGTTGCATCATAATCAATGCCTCGATTATGTTAACAAGCAACATTTTTAAAAATGAACACAGAGCTACAAAGCACATCATTTTGACACCAGAGACCGGGATTTGTCTTAATTCCCTTTTTTGTGGTTAAAATTTAGACAACAAAAATAGGCTAATTTGGTTAAGATTATTGTTTCAGTTAAATTTCAGTTAACATTTTTTTTTCTGTTTTAAACTAAGACTTAAGATGCAACAGGTAAGAAGTTAAAAAAGGAGAGAAAACCTGCCACAAATAGGTTGGTCCAGGGTCCAGAGTCCAGAGTCTTGCTCATTTCTTGTTAATTTCAAGTATATTTGAGACCGCCTGAAAATGAATTCTAACAGCCATAATGGGGAAAAACACATTAAAGGAAACAATAGATGGAGTCAAAAACAAGATCAGCAAGATAAAAAAACTATGCTGGAAATCAGCTTATAGCAACTCCTTTGTTACCACTCCCTACTATCAGACATGGCATTGTTAAAACTCATAATAAGCTAATAATAGTAAACATCTAGTCTATATGCATGAATACATATGACAAGTTACATAAATGCAAACATTAAATTTAAAATAATACTATGAAAGCTATTACCAGTACACCCGGCCAAAAGCTGACTCAGGACTGAACATGTATCCATAGTAACGCATCAATATGGTGTAATTTGAAGGCAAAAATTACCCGGTTCTGCATCTATAACTTTTCCTGCTTCAGCATCCAGACCATATATTCAGAGCTGACCCCCTTTTATTTGAATCAATAAGCTGCATGCAAGACATGAAAGCTTGGCTTTTCATCTTGAGGAGTTATATCACTGAATAATAACATACAGTACAGTAACACACACACACACACACACACACACACACACACACACACACACACACACACACACACACACACACACACACACACACACACACACACACACACACACTGTACTGCTACTTTTAACAGCTATACTGCTAACTTCATGTAACTCTCTCTCTCTCTCTCTCTCTCTCTCTCTCTCTCTCTCTCTCTCTCTCTCCTCCCTCCACTGAGATGCTGCTTGTATAACATCGATCTACACAAGTCCCGTAGGTGAGGAGTTTGCATCTCTGAAGACCTTTCTCTAACCTTAAAAGAAGAGAGAGTGAGATTGTGGTCTAAAAATAGCCATAACAAGTTCAATAACGCTGTAGTAGATATTGTACTGCAAGATCGGATAAACTCGGCCATCAGCTGTCACTCCAAATTTGACTCAGGATCATCTTTGCCTGATATGTTAGTGTAATTTAAATCATTCATTGTGTTATTAGCAGAATAAGACTGTTCACCTTCAAATTAACACTTATTTGTCACAGGGCGTCACCAAATAATGCAGCTTTTACTGTAGCTAGGCTAATAATAGAGCTAAGGGCTAATTCCTGGAAGCACAAAAGAGCAGCATATGCATGTAGCGTATATACCCACATTATTTAAATTACTCCAAGATGCACTAAATGCACAGAACTCATCTCTATTTGCAGCTGCTTTTCACAGTTTTGTAGTCAGTTTCTTCGCTTCCTCCTCTTCTGCTGTTTTCATCTCTCTGATACAAAAGGAAAGCATGAAAATAAATGTAGACCTCCCATTGCTCACAAGGCAGACACTTAATAGCCATGTTCATGATAATGAAGGAACATGTCACTCAGTGCACAGTGTGGCTCATCGCTGTGTTTTTAATAGGCTTTAGACAACAAAGGAGGTCTGTGGTGCAGAAAAATCAGCTATTTTAGGTTCTGAATACTTGTTTAGGATCAGGTCTTTCTTGGTTTTGGTCAGGTAATGGCACCTTTAATATGATTAAAACTCTTAAAAATGTAGAGTATAGTACGTACTGTACTGTAGGTGGGTGATCTGACATCCCGCTCCACGCTACTTAAAGAGCACACTACACTATATCTTTCATTGGTCTTGAATGATGGCACTGAATGTAATTTATGATGGACAGTGCTGAAGATATCTTTAAGACAAAAGAAACAAATAGATCAATGTTTTCCTAAACGTTTTAATATCATATAATTTGTATTCTTAAATTTGAGGAGTGTAACTAAAGGACTTTTTGTTAGCCGTTCTTGTAGGAGTTCACCGCTCCGCTAACATTACAGTGCTTCTGTGTCTGTTTTTGCTTGTACTATTCCTCCCTGAATTATTTCTAATATTTTAAATAATAGAAATAAATAACTTCTCCATATCTTGTTGGGCTGACTGGAGGAATATCGTGATTGTCAAAGTTCAATCTTCAATCTAAAACAGTGGATGAACATTTCATTTCGTTTAAATTCTTCACAGTAAAAAATCTGCTATTTTAAAATGAGTTACACACATGAGGTAACCTAACTGCTATTTAACCTGTTGCATTTAATACAACTATTAGCTATACTGCATTTGGATAGACACATCAGACAATAAGTGAGGACATAATGGTTAATGATGTTAAGTTTCAGTCACATAATTATTGCTTTAACTTTCATTTCATTATAGACTATAGTCAAGAATGTTTTAGAAGTTAAATCAATGAAGGTTGAATGACTAAATATAATGAGCTGGGCGTTAAAGTGAATGTTCAATAATTGGTCTATTTATACAATGCTTTATTATCTTATCAATTTGACATTTATTCAGCCGTAGTGACTCTTAGTTTTCCATCTCAAATCAGAAGATAGGAATCACTATGTTATACTTCGGTCCCTCCATCAGTCCACCAGAGGCCCTCAGGCTATTCTGTCTGTTTAATATTGGGCTAAGTGGGAAGAATGACACATAAGAGAGAGGGTTACAGATTATATTTAAGAAACACTTGAGCAATTCTTGATTTCTATATTGACTTTCGTTGGAAGTAAGTGCTCAAGTGAAGAATAACACTTATGTTATTCAGAGCTGCAGCTGTCTTTTAGTTCAATTTATGTTGTTTCATGCAGCCTTAATGTGCAATCCACTCTGCCAGACTGATTATTTCTTCTTTTTTCAACAGCAATATGTGCTGATGTTTATTTTGCTGTGTGCTCATTGTGCAATTACTTTAGTTGTGTTCATGTTATCTAAGAGATGCTTTATTCGTGGTTATATGGTGTTTTCTGGGGTTTTTTGGTTTTTAGTTTGCTCTGTGTTTCCCCTTCTGCGTTAACGTGCACACCTGCCCTGCATCAGTCTTATTAGCCCCACTCCTTGTGTTATCCAACCAGTCGGCTCCCAGCCTGCCTGCCTGCTTTTGTGTGTCCCCACCCGTTCCTTGTTGTTATTAATATTTCAGTTTATCATTTGTTTATGAAACATACATATTTACTATTTGTCAGGCCCCGTGCAATGTTATTGACTTTGAATCATGCAAGCATAACATTAGCTTTCTGGCTCATCGATGAGCTAGGCGGACTAGAAATATCTCCCTTTGCCAAGTCGTATTTAAGGTTCTTCCTATTAACTGGAGTAGTGAACAGCATTTCCATTGCATGAGAACCTTATATACTGTAATGGTAATTATTGTTCCAGGTTTTAGTCAAACTCTCAGGTGTTACAGCTTGTGAAAAACTTTAGATTTTAATTGCAAAACGCATAAAATATACAATATAGGATTCTTTGGCAATTGACCGTGATATAATCAGGATAATGCCCTTGGAGGTGTACATTACGAGACACTAATGGTCTCCCAGTCAGCCATTAATTCCTGATAATAGACACCCAAATATACATTAGCCTCAACTCAAATACTTTGATTAACTATTTCTAAATTATTTCAATTTAAAGGCCTTTTTTTTTGCTTTGCTTCATCATGGATCATTAAGACATTTAGCTATGAATAAATGTCTTCCTCTAGTTTAAGAGGTTGTTGTTGAGCATAACAGACAGAGGTCACTGTTTTCACAATCATTTATGGTTTTATGAGACTGATTGATTAAATTGATCAATTCATGTTTCCTCCAGGCATTATAGATTTCCCTTAAAGGAGGTTTTGTTCTTATTATTTTGAGGTAATTATGAATAAAAGTAGATTAACTCCTACACAGTACAAGATAAATAAGGCTTTTTTAAAAAACTGTGTCCAAAAATAGAAATATAGAGCACTAAATGAGCGTAATACATCCTCTTTAAAGAACAATTATACGCTGAGATATAACATCTGGAACAACCAAACTCATAAATGTGGAAAACACATCTCACAAAAAGGAGAGTAAAGCATCTGTGGCCCGGCCAATATAAGCTGCCAACATCATTTACAGGGAGGAAACCACTTCACTACTGCTGCAGGCGTGTCTGTCTAACAGACGGAGTCAGGAAGCACTTCAACCTCACCTCATGTCCCACCAAGATCACCGTGATGTATTAAACATGCCGACTTAAATTGATGACATCATTAATCAAGTTAATTCATGCATACATTTGAAATAGGCCTAAACCCCATGTTATGTGTCAAGATGAACTTACTAAGTGTTTAAACGTGGCTTTCCTCCCTATTGTGTCAGCTTATGTAACACGTTGCTTCAAACTCAGTTTCAAACCAATCAGTAACACTGAACAAGTAATTACATTCACTATAAAAGGTATTTGGAATTAAATGTGAAGTTGAATAAAACCCACTGCATTGTAAGTATGGTGGTGATGCAACTTTGAATGGGAAATCTACCAATATACCATTTTCCCTGGCAGTTGAACTTAATACCTATTTACTGAGGCTACAATTTTTTAAAATTATTGCTCATTTAAAAAATTCTTGCGTATAAGTGCAATTTGTTTATTTACTTACTGATGTATTATTCTGCTCTCTTCTAACAGAGCCTGCTGTCACAGCATGCAACATTCACAGTCTAGACATTCAAAACAGTGTTTAATAACACTTGCATGAGTAATAGAACGATGAAAAAAGACTTTGCCTGTCAATCAGCTAATCTTTACAATATGGCTTGATGTATCAACTTATATATCACACTTTTAATACAGTAAAATATAATAATGAGGCGTACAGATGGGTTTGTTTTAAACCAAATTACTTTTTTAGGAAGATAATGATAAAAAACCAGCCTAAATATTGGATTCTGGTTGTAAATTTAATTCGATTCCTCACTAAAGGATTCAAGCTGAAGTTGCAAATTTAATTGGAGAATAATGTTACTTTTTTCTGCTGTGTTTTTTTTCCTTTTTAGAAAGTTATTTCCACCTGACACCCCTCAGCAATAGTCTGGGTGTATCTGAGCCCCTGGGCAGTGAAAAGAAACAACAACAAAAACAATGAAATAATGGAAATGTAACCAAATCTAGCAGCCAAGGCTGGTCTAACAACCACACAGTGTGCATTTACCCTGCGGATCTGGGGCCCCAGGGACTGTGAAGGTACCGAATCCATGGTGGGTCATTTGATTTGTTTGTTCTTCTCATCTACCTGTTTGACATTTTACACAAAGCAATTTTCCCAAATAACTTTGTGTTTAATTAAATTAGCAGAAACAGGGGGTTAATAGGGGCCCACGGCTCATTTTTGCCCTGAAGGCCCCTAATTTGTTCATCAGGGAGAGTGAGTGAAGTCAGTTTGAATTTTTACTGATGGCGCAAAACTGAGCAGATGCTTAATAGAGGGCTTGTGACCACACACTCATGAATTTGTTCACACAAATTATGAAACTGCAGCCACAAAATAATGATGTGTATCATCTTCATTCACATTAATGAAAATGAGTAAATGAGGTCTAATTTTGCCTCCACAAAACATCATCTCATGCTGGCGATATAATCAGTCTCGGCCTAAGAGCGGGTTTTATTCCTCCGTGGCACCTTCAGGGAAACAGTGTAATTGGTTAGTTGGTGCAAGCATTTCACGAATGCAATTCCAGTGGAGATAATGAAGAAACCACAAGCATATCATGGTCAGGGTGTTTATGCTATGCCTGGCCTACGCAAAGACAGTAAGTGAAATAAACATCTTTGTGGTGTAATTATTGGAAGAATAAAATAAAATGTGGCCTGACTGTTACTTGGCAGGTGCACTGTGCTCAAAAGGCAAGTCCGTGAAATCAATGAACGACTGTAACCAGGCACAGCTGACATCTCCAGGGTGGGCAGCTTGGCACAATAAAGTCTACTGTGCAACAGTTAAAGTAGGCATGCTGCAGAGGCAGGACACAAGTTAAAAAGAAAAAAAAAAAACAGACATAAAGAGGAAAGTAAAGATACCAACCATGAGCTGCAGGTTCAGTGCTGGGCGTGGTGTCTGAGCACACAAGGAGAGGACATGGCAGTTGTGGAGGGAGGTGTGGAACAGGAGGAACAGCATGCAAATAAAGAAGAAATGGGGGAGGAGGCAGGGGGGGAGTGAGGGAGCGGGGCAGGGGGAGAAAACAAATGACACCCATAAGCAAGCATTCAGAAGACCAGAACATGACAAAAGACATAAAGCTTAAGGGAAATCAAAGGGAACCAAAGGCAGTGCAGAGATAAACATGAGCTCTTTCTCCCTCCCTCTCTCTCTCTTTCTCTCACTCTCTCTCTCACACACACACACACACACACACACACACACACACACACACACACAAATACATATTTACTGTACACACTGGACGTTGCACTCAGAGGGGAGTGTGGCTACTGCTTGAGGAGATATGGAAAAGACTATTATCATGTGCTGTAGGCAGCTGCGGTGTGGAGAAAACACAGACTAGACTATCAAGAGGAAATAATTGTGCAGCTGTCCTAATGTAACACTCCATGGCTCGGAGAAGACTTTGCCATCCATTTACAGAGGGAATGTTTTGCATGGCAGCAAATCAAGGAAACTTTTTGTGAAGTTACACCATTCAGTGTTTGAGGATGACTTGGTACAGATGAGATACTCACCAACATGGTTTGATGACTGAGTGAGTGTTAATTGTTGTATTGAAGCATGTCTGGATCAGAGTGTCAGCCTTTTCAACACTGCAAAAAGCACTAAAATTGATTTAAACTCTTGAGACCTGAGCTTTTGTTTGGTATGCATTTTTAAGTTCTCCTAGATATTTGGGATGAGTAGGGCCTGAAAAGTACGAAAATTCCTCATATAGGGGACAATGGGTTTATTTTACTGTAAAACAATGAATTCACCAGTGTATACAACTATTTATTTCCTTACATTTACATCAACTATAAACGTTATTAAGTATACATTAATATGTTTCAACAACAAAATTTGACTGCTGCTCGGAAGCCAATAGTTTCGACTCTAGGCAGCGCCATCTTGAAAATTTCAGGTGCATGCTGGGAAAAATAAAAACACGGATTCTACTTATATGGGCATGAGGTGGGGCCATGGGCGGAGCAGGCAAGGTTGCGATTGGTTGTGAGGGCTGGATCTCGAGGACATTGGTCAATCAACCTGTCAATCAGGACGTAGCCACGCCCTAATGCATACCCTGCTTTATCGTCAAATATAAAATCAGGGAGGCCAAAATGTCACAAATGAACATCATACTGCATTGAAGAAGGCTTTAAACTAGCGATTGAGACCATAAACACATTTTGAAAACGTTTACTGAGGTTAGAAATCAAGTGAGAAGTTGGTGAATTCTCCATTGACTTGTATAGAGACGGTCGCCCCTTGGTGGCCTTTTGCTAGAATGCAGCTCTAAGTTACTTCTGCGTTGGCCTCATTTGAGAGGACCAGAACTCCCTGCCCGGTTTTGCACCATGTCCACTTTGGTCTGGGGATCAGCTGTTGATTGACTTCACTAAGGTAACCTAACCTGCCATCTCATTTTTAAACTGATTATTATGTATTGTGGTTTTGCTACCCCTAGTTGGCACAAACAAAGTGTGTACGAACAGGGACAATGGGTCAAAGTTAAGCAGAAAGAAGTATAAGGTCCAGCAAACCCAGAATTTAATGTCCCCACATGAGGACGCTGGGTTGCAGGAGGTTAAAGTAATAAAAGCAACTTTTGGTCAAAGATAGATTATGTTCAACAAGGACAGTTTACAGTTTCCTTGTCCTGGGACCGTTTTAGCTGAGTCATAAGAAAGTGGCTGTAGGCTGTCAAGTCACAGAGATGTGTGTGTAAGAAAGAGGGAATGATGCTGAGTTTAATGTGTAATTGTTTAGGGAGCAATGCCACGCCTCTGCTCTGTTGCCAGAGGCTCAAGGTACAGACAGCGTTCTCACAAGGTGACACTATATCGAGTTTATCTTAGAATTACTGAGAATCTCTGAGGATCCATTTCTCGACAAGGTCTTTGAGTAGTTAAAACATGTCAGCGGTAAGTAATGCCACAGGCCAGTCATTAAAACAGCTATGTTTTTACATATAAGGGTGAAGTAAGAGCAGCTAGTATCTCAGCAAGATCAGTACCATCATTGTGAAATCTGTTTTTTTTTATCTGTGTTTGCTGCCAAACAAGTGTTTCTCATTTGAAGTGGGTTTAGTGAGTTAGTCAGCTGATTTTGGGCTTAACCCAGGCTTTAATATATCACACAGCTAGCTCATTTTTAGCCAGAGTAGATCAACAGTGTGACCTTTGCCACAGGACTAATCTGCTCTGAGGTAAGTTCAGTTCAGGGGATCGATTGAGAATGTGTAAAACAGCCCTTCTACACAGTCAGGTCATTGGATCCGGACTATGAGGTCCTGAAATAGACTGTATTTAAGTTACAGGTCATAAAGATCACTCAGCAAATCACCCGCTTTAATGTAAATTCTAGCTAGTTGACCAGGTGTCAATAATGTGTTATATTTACAGTTGGATACACAGGATTCTTGATAATGATTGATTCATACATTTTAGTTTATTTTCTACTTTTTGTAGTTGATAAAAACAACCTCTGTTTGTTTTCATTGGTGTATATATATTTAATTTTGATTTAAGTGTGGTAAAATGTGTATAAATGGTATTAATAATGCAAAGTATACAGCACTATTTTACAACTTGCCAATTAAAAATGATCACCCTTCACTTTACTTCGAGTCACAGCTGAACAGAAACACATAATAGATTTTAAAGATGAGACAAAAATTAAATCTATTTTTTGTTTTAAAACTCTACAGACACAATTTCTACCACTATACTACTAAAAGGCTTAATGAGAGAAGACTGTTCTCCCCAGTAATGACCGGGCAGGTCTAGCTCACCACAGTGAAAACACTGAAGCAAATTTTAAAGTGGACATTATTTTGACCACATATTCAAAATGTAAATGGTTAATCCAAGAACATCCTCAGTAAAACTGAATATAGGATAGAAAGGGCACATCCAGGCATTTGGACCATACTTGACTAAATGAGGACTTGGGGAAAATAATTAAGGCTTAAAACATTTCACAAGTCCCCAGGAATGAAGATTGAGTCTTTTTTTTATCAGGAGAAGAATGAGGAAATAACTGGCTGAAGGGGGTTTTATTTTTATAGATTATTGAGACATGATTTTTTTTTCAATGGAACAGTCCAACAATCATATCTACGATCTTTGTAAAATAGTTTTGAATCCTGCCTTGCTGTGAAACAAAACAGAGCTGGATGATGGCTTCTTTTTGTTACATCTCTGACACCATGTGAAGACAGAAATAGACTGGCGGTTCACTGACATCAAAATGTAAAATGTAGCGTCTGTCCCTGCAAGCCTCAGTCAACAAAAAAGCAGCATGGCCTGCTAACCCTCATTACACTGTGGGTGGAAGCCATGTGGGACCATTCAATATGTCTGCCGCTGAGTGATTGCCCGTTCATATCTGAACATCCTTCTCCTCATCCACCATCTCTAGCTTCAGAGCTCAACTGAGGTATGTGTAGTGTCCTCACTGACATTCACAGACATGGATGCGGACACATCAGCTCCATGACTGGTTGCCATGCTTCCCATGAGTACTTTGGCTGCTCACTGTGACATGACATCCAGCCCAACATGCAGAGATAACTGCATGCCAATCATAATTATATTGGCAGAAATGCATTAGGTGGAACCCTGTGGTACTGAAAATGCCAACAGGCTGCTGGGTTTCCCCGCTGGGTGCTAGATTACTTTTTTTTTTGGATCCACTTTCTCTGACTTTGGCTTTAGTTTGTGATTTCCTACATTTACCCAGAATTTTGCTACCCCCAAAAGAGCTCTGTTGATAGAGAAACTGGTATCTCTTTCTCTTTAATAACAGGGTTTTTTTTTCACCTTTAAAATCTGCTGAATGTTGGTGGAAAACAGAAAACCCAGCAAGAAACTATTACCTGAGTCCTGGGGAACAATATCCTGATGTGTATCATATATATTTAAAGTTGTTTTAAAATGGGACTGGGGCAAAGTCCAAAACCAAACAACCAACAGAGCTTGTGAATCCAAGATATATCACTATACTGGGTTTGTTTAAAAAAAAAAGGAGGCTCAGTCACTTTGGCCCAGACTGAAATATCTCAACAATGACTTACTGTATTTCCAGGAAGTTTTGTAAAGATATTCATGGTCTGACTTTTTTTTTTTTTAGCACCTACATGAGATTAACATGTTTTACTTTTTAGTGACACAATAATAACCTTTGTATGGATGGTCATGCAAATTTATTCATAATTCCTGTTCACCTCACAATGAATTTTAATAACTTTAATGATTACCTGATTTTTTCATCTAGTGCTGATTAGAACATTTTCCCAGCTTACATACTAAACTAAGATGGTGAACATGGGAAAACATTACACCCGTGCCTTGGAGAGAGAGGCAGAGCTTCTAGCATGGCTGTAGACTTGGATTTTTCCTTAATTCTGTCCATCAATGAAGTATAACTAAAATAATAAAGAAAGTCAGAGTTCATATACAGTATTAAGCAGCTTTACACACCTTTATACACATTTTAACAACTCCAGAGAAGCTTAGGATCTGAAATGTAGTGAAAACTATGTGTATATGCTGACTTGAATGAATGCAAATAAATCTTTGCAGCTTGTTTTTTTTTCCAGATATTGTGTGGTTAGCTGATTACGTCCTGGTCCTACTTTATGGGTTTCATCTCCTTTTGCTTATTGTAGAGTGCAGTAATACCTCTGGAATACAATATACTTGCACATTAAGATATATACTGGGCTCCAGACGAGTGTTTTTTCCATGACGCTGAGCTCTATAATATCAATGACACTCCCTTAGCCTATATGCTGCATGACGGCAGTTATTGTGTTGCGATTGACCTTAATTAAATTAGTTATAGCTGGCTGGCTCCAATTTCAAAATTGACAAGGAATCAAACTGAGAAAAGTGAGAACAATACCACACATTATCTGGCAATACTGTGTGTGTGTGTGTTTGTGTGTGTGTTAGTAGGGAGAATGTGCAGTGAAGGCAAATGTAAAGTCACTTAACCAGATGGTGTTTATGTAATTTAAGACCTTGACAAATGCAAGGGATATTTGTTTCTCTTTTCCCTTGCCTGTTTTGTTGTCCTGTCTATAGCGTGGGTTAAATGAATTAGTTGTCAGCACTGTTTATGGTCTTTTGTCAATTAAAAGTAATGCTAGCCAGCCTCCTAATTGTTTTATTTGCACCAGGTACACATTTATTATCTGTTTTCTTCATTCAGGGATAAAGTGACATTGTGCACTTGGCAGTGTGTTGAATTAATGAATGATTAGTCATATTGTGTTAATGGGAAAGAGGAAGGTGAGGTTATAACACAAAGGATACGTGGGAGGATGAATACTGAATCTCTACAAAGAAAACAGTCCATTTGCACTTTCTGGGTTGGACGGCGTATCAGAGAAGACCTCCTATTGGACCTCGACTACCACTACAAAAATAGACTTGCCTCTGAAGTGAGTGTGCAGCACAACAAGTTGCTTCCCAAGGAAACTCTGAAGGCCTATTTATGCTCAACGTTAAATACGGATACAGATACAGACGGAGCCTTCTGTCCATGCTCTGCGTTCATTTCCTCCGTATTTCTGCACGTTTCCATAAAACTTACGGATACGGACCAAACGGAGCAGTACCACCAGAAACCATGGGGGGGGCAGTGTTGCTGTCTCTACTCGTTACGTAGTTCTAGTGAGACACGAAGAAGAAATAACAATGGAGGAACTTTTTGAGGAAAGGTTGTACGAGTTGGTTAGAAACTTTAAACATATCGTTTTTGTCTTCTATGCAAGAGGAACATTATCAATATCTCCTCCACAGTCGCCATGTTTGTTTTTGAGTTTGTTGTTGTCATAAACGTTTGACTCTGTGCTGCCCCCTGGTGGATGTATTGGTTATTATCCATGCCAACGTAAAGGATGCATGGAAGTATGTGAGCAGTGACAGTAACATCGTTTGAAAAGGACGGATACATTTTCGTACGTGCGTTGAGCATAAATGGGCCCTTACTGTCACACTGATGTGGAAGTGGCAGAAAAATAACTGAAAATAGACGGCAAAGCACATGGGAAAAGAAACAGGATTTTAAAGAACAAAACAGAAAATGTTATGTTTCAGGAAAGTATATCAAAAATAAAATGGTAGGTGACTGTAAATGGAAAATTAATAACATGTCCTAATTGGAAGAGCTACTGTATAGGACAGATATCTGAAAATAACCATTACCCCATGTCACTTTCTGAACCCTGACAAGCACTTAAGAGCCATGTGTTGGGGCCCTGATAGATTTTTTAAAGTGCTCTATTCTGTCCCTCTAATGGGAAATTGATAAAATAAAAAAATAAAAAAAATAAAAACCTCAATACCACTCTGACAGATTCATTTGGCAGTGCGTCTCTGATCTGTGCAGCACACAGTGGGTAAATGAAATCAACTGGCAGAGCGTATTATGGCCATATGAGTCTGCTGCCTTCAATCTACACTATATACACAGTAATAATGGAAAGCCCCTGATAGTTGAAAGCAAAGAGAGGACATCTGGCAAAAACTGTAAGTGGGTTGTTTCAACCTGAAAATATTGGCATCGCAGACATGAGGTTTGTTTTATCAGGTGAAGCCCACACATCTGTTCACAGGGGACTACTATGACTTGCCAACATACTGTACAGTGAGTTTTAGTCCTTCCAGAGATTGGCACTGATTTGAATTCTCCTATCTTTTTGGTGAAACTTTTATGTGTTGGGATTTCCCCTAGTAGTTTACTTCTATTAAATCATTAAAATATCTATCTGTCATAAAATATGGACAAGGAAGGTAGATGGCAGAGGCTATGAACCAGAGCTAGCATTTAATGACGATCAATTACTCGATCAAGCTCAGGAATTAACTAGCATTTAACACTTTGACATCAGAGTATGCAGTTAGAGTTAAAGGACAATTTACGGTCATTACAACTAGGGTTTCTCTCTATTACATAATTTTGGTCATCAATTGTTTGGTTACTGATATTCTGCCATAAATTAGTCCAATGGGATGGGAAAAAAAGAAGAAAGAGCCCTCATATGAGCATGTTTCTTGTCCTTTTTTGTTTTGTGATATTGTCATGCTTACAATGTATAATGTGATTGCTACTGATGGAAATTATGACCGTAACTATGAAAATGAGATCCACATTTTATGAAATCAAAAATATGTGTTATGTTTGGTTTGTGACTGTCTCAGTATTTTACTTTTAATGCCATTCTCCGTCACTAAATATTGGTGAAGCATGCAGCAAAGTCTAAAGACTGGAGATTTGAATGCATTTAGCACAAACTTGACACTGTGCTTTGTCAAATAAAACATTTACAAATGCTAAAAAAAACATTATCACATCATCCTGTTTTATCAAATGCAAAAATAACAGCAAGACTACGACTCTGTTGGTGAACAGCAGCCTCTGTAGCCACAAGTGACAATTACAGGATAATGGAGCATTGAATCTCCTTTCATTTCCCAAGTCAGGTTCTCTAAAGACATCATCATTAGGTGACCTAGCTGAGAGTGAGTGTAATGGTGTATATATAATATAAAACACAATGCATTAAATAGTCCAAGTGGGACCACCGCTAGGAAATAAAAACATGTTTTCTGGTGAGGTATGTTGTGTTTATTCTGTTAATGTCAATCATAAAGCAACATCTACATCTCATTAACCATGATAAGTTACTAGTCATATCAGAACAAAGAAACTGAGCAAATGTGACATTTTACTGCTCAAGAATTTAACTCTCTATTTATATGAGAGGATTTAGTTTTCTATTTTAACCTTCATGTCGTCCTCCCGGGTCAAATTGACCCCGTCTGTTTTGACTGTTCCTTCTTTCCTCCCTCCCTTCCTCTCTCCCTTCCTTCCTTCCTTCCTTCCTTCCGTCTGTCCTTCCTCACTCCTTCTCTCTTTCCTCCCTTCCTTCTGTCCTTCCTTCCTCCCTTCCTCTTTTCCTTTCTCTCTCCCTCCTACCGTCCTTCTTTCCTTTCCTCCCTTCCTTCCTCCCTCCTTTCCTTCCTTCTTCCTCCCTTCCTTCCTTCCTTCCTTGCTTCCTCCTTCTCTCTTTCCTCTCTTCCTTCTTTCCTTCTTTCCCCCCTTCCTTCCTCCCTCTTCTTCCCTTTCCTTCCTCCCTTCCCTCCCTTCCTTCCTTCTTCGTCTCCCTTCCTTCCTCCCTTCCCTCCTTCTTCCTCCCTCTTTTCCTTCCTTGACTCGAGGACAACAGGAGGGTTAAGATATAACATATGTACTTTAATCAAAGATATATCTTTACTATTGCTATGTGCCTATAAAGTAACTCACACACATTATAAATAAGTGTGATAATTTTGCAAATGTGCAGAAATCTCGCTCAGAATAGATACAGAATAATCAGAGCAGGCCTGTGCAGACTTCAGACTCCTTGATCAGAGGCAAAGGAGCTATCAATCAGCTTGCATAGATAGGTATTCTCTTTAATCCAATCAGATGGCATAATCAAGCACAATGCCTGTGATTTCTGCCAGCCTCGTGAGATTTGTTCCAATTGAATGGTCTGTCAGAGAGGCTTTGATTGCATCTGGAGCTCAGGCTGATTTCTGAGTCGAGGCATAAAGTGATGTTTTCTATCTGCAACCCTTTGGAGATTTATATTCACAATAGCCCCGAGTTCTGTTTCTGAAAGAGCAAGATAAAAAATTTGCTTATTTCTAAAGGGCTAATTTTCAAGCGCTCATGTTCACCTCCAACCACCGCCCTCTTCCCACAAGCCACCTGGAGTATGATCTATAATTGACTTTATGAATGAGAAATGAGTTTCATATAAAAAGGAAATTCTTGTCTTGTCTGAATAAATGTTATAGAACAATTATCAAACCCATTATCCATGTTTCATAATTCTTAACGTTTTTACCAATTTGTTTGCATTTGCTTTTTTCCATTACGCTGGTCCCATTGTTACACACACACACACTCCTATTTACAATTGTAATGGATGCATTTCTCGTGTAATAGGAATAGGAATTTGCTGGGAAAGAAAAAACAAATCTTTTCATATGTTTTTGTGCATCTGGTCTGTCTCTGATATATGAAAAAAAACAACCTGCTGTTAAAATGATTTTTGTAACAAAGCAGAGAATGAACAATATTGGCAGCCACCAGGTTGCTCTGAGAGGTTTCACTGACAACCAAGCAACAGGAGCTAAGCCTCAGCCTGGTATTAGTTACATTTATGCACCTGCAATCACATGTATAAAAAAATATGAAAACATTGTGAGAATATATATATAACTCTGAGCAGTGTAATTACTCCTAATTTGTGACTTTGATAGATGAGGCTGTATAAATAGGTTTCCATGTTAACTCATATTTTATAGACCTGTGTGTATGTCAATATCACAGTATGCAAGG
The DNA here is from genome assembly GCF_027409825.1 of Scomber japonicus. Classification (NCBI taxonomy): domain Eukaryota; kingdom Metazoa; phylum Chordata; class Actinopteri; order Scombriformes; family Scombridae; genus Scomber; species Scomber japonicus. The sequence goes on along the minus strand of NC_070590.1, from coordinate 5,886,008 downwards.
TTACAATAGCTGTGCTGAACAATAATATAAATAGACAAATTAAAAAAGCTTGTTGTAATCAGATGCACATTTTAAATTACACTTCAATTTTGCTTGATTTCTTTCTGAGAATGAGAAGAGTAGATTGATATCAGGCTCATGTATTTACTCATGTATGTCTGTTAGCCTAGTTTAACCCAAAGACTGGAAGCAAGGGGAAACTTCTGGTTCAATTCAACAGTAACACTCTCATCTCATTCATGTTATTAAAAAAAGAAAGAAGAAAAGAAGCAAAAAAACAACAACAAAAAATAAAATCAATCAAACAATTGAAATAATGAGTGTGAGTATGGGAGTTCATGTTTGAGCTCATTATGTGTGACAAAATCATAGAGGGGTGGAGGGGTGGGGGTGGGGGGACATATATATGCTGCTTCACCTCTACACAATATCTAGAAACAAAAATCCGCACCGCAACATGAAGACAGTCTACAGTACAAACAACAATATAATCAGAGATGGATTTTCACTGTCAGAGCTCGTGCTCATGTGACAACAGAGATGACATCGCATCCCGGCTACAGTACATGATGATGCAATACATGGATCAGGAGGTTGTGTCCTTTCCTACTTGCAGATTTTGCAGAGATGCAGGGAAAAAAGGGGGCAATAAACCCCTGCAGGAAAAGCATAAAAACAAAAATAAGAAGTCTGTCATCAAAGCAGATTGTCTTCTTAGTCTGACAAGTAGGTATTTACTGAAGCCTGTTTATTTTTATGATGACATCACGTGGTGTTATATTCAATTTGATATTTCCATTTGCTGTGTGTTGCAAATGAAAATGAATTAAAACAGTGTCTTGCAAGTGTATTGGTACATCATGCCCTATGGCAATATTCACAGAACTGAGAGGACATCTGGCATGTTGAATTAGCATTGAACCTTGTGTTTTGTTTTATATGACCACATGCCCTACTGTACTGTATGTGTCTGGATGATTAAAGGACAAATCATGAACTTGACAGCACATCTATGAGAGTGAAAATAGTGCCTGAAAATGCAGTGGGTCAAGCTCAAGTTCTGTATTTGTTTAACCCTCCTGTTGTCCTCGAGTCAAGGAAGGAAGGGAGAGAGACAGGAAGGAGGAAGGGAGGAAGAAGGAAGGAAGGAAGGAAGGAATGAAAGGAAGAAGGAAGGAAAGGAGGAAGGAGGAAGGAAGAAGGAAGGAAGGAAAGGAGGAAGGAAGGAAGGAAGGAAGGGAGAGAGGAAGGAAGAAGGAAGGAAAGGAGGGAGGAACGAAGGAGGGAAGGAAGGAAGGAAGCAAGAAGGAAAGGAGGAAGGAAAGGAGGGTGGAAGGAAGGAGAGAAGGTAGGAGGGAGGGAGGGAGGAAGGAAAGAAGGAAAGAAGGAAGGTAATGGGGAAGAAAGAAGGGAGGAAGAAGGAAGCAAAGGAAGGAAGGGAGGAAGAAGGAGGGAGGGAGGGAGGGAGGAAGGAAGGAAGAAAGGGGGATGGAGGAAGGAAGGAAGGGAGGAAAGAAGGAACAGTCAAAACAGACGGTGTCAATTTGACCCGGGAGGACGACACAAAGGTTAATTAAACTTCATAATTATTTCATACATTAACAACTGTAACAGCTGCGATACATAACCTAATAAACTTTGAAGTATATAGGCCCAGTTTTATTTGCTGTCTCTTCTACTTGTATTTTTTTTAATATTTATTTTACTCACTAGAGACTACGGATGCACATTAGCAGTTTTGCTATAATCCGGCATATTTACAGAGATGTTTTAATATCGATGTTCATCAATATGCACTGTCCCTATCCAAAAATAAAGTATTTATTATTATGAGTCTTGTTCTGACTTACTTTCATGAATAAAAACATTTCAAAAATATCCCCTCCTTTAATTTTTCACAAATCTGGGTGATTGAATACTTGTTTCTTCGCAGTTATTCATTTTTACCTGCCGAATGATCGATAGCATTTGGAATTACTTAAAATTTGGTAAATGATGACAGACGGCGGGTGGAATGTAACCCATGGGTAAAAGAAAAATGCATAAAAATACGCCACCGAGGCATGAAGATGGAGATATATGGAGTGATTCAAGGCTGCGTTGGGAATATGGAAACACACACACATACACACACACACACACACACACACACACATATATACACACACAAGTGCAAGTTGTGTGAGGGTGATACTGTACCTTGACTGGCTTCGGGGTAGGAGATGGTGGTGGTGATGGTGGTGGTGGTGGTGGTGGCTGTGGTGGGTATAGGGGTAGTGGTGGGAGCATCTGGATGAGAAGACAAACACATGACAAACACAGGGGGTAAAAAAATGAGTATAAAAGGCATGAAGATAAAGGAACGCCAGTGTGACGCGATGCTATCACTGTTTGATATATGACTAGGGTTGCAAAATTCCGGGAATTTTCAAATTTGGAAACTTTCCATGGGAATTAACAGGAATTAACGGGAATAAACCGGGAATTTACTAAACTGAAGGTATGTTAGGGAACTTAAATATAGTTGTGTAAAATAATATTTTTGTATAATCTTGACTAAAACAACCAGATATCATGCAGTACAGTTGAATATCTATGCTATCACATGCTCACATAGCATACTGTTTACTGCAGGGCTACTGAGGCCACGCCCCTACATGCACTGTGCATACGGAGGCCACGCCCCCTACATGCACTGTGCATACTGAGGCCACGCCCCCTACATGCACTGTGCATTTTTGGATTGGGGGGGTACATTTGTGTTCATTTTTGATTAATATTTAACTCCACGTTCATGTTTTTGTTCTGTTTGATTGTTCAACTTATAAATAAATCTGTTTTAATTGTATTATTTTGCTTACAACTAAACAATTATTTTTGCTTAGATATGATACATTTCCACTAAATTACCCTCAATTGCCATAAATTCCCATAAATTCCCATTTAATTCCCATAAATTCCCATAATTCCCATGGAAAGTTTCCAATTTGGAATATTTCCAAAATTCCCCAGTTTAACTTCCCATGGAAATTTACCGGAAACTTTCTGGAAATTTTCCACCCCTTTCCAACCCTAATTGTGTTCATTTCTGAGTAATACTTAACTCCAAGTTCATGTTTGATTGTTCAACTTGGTCATGTTCAACTTATAAATAAATCTGTTTTAATTGTATTATTTTGCTTATAACTAAACAATTATTTTTGCTTGGATATGATACCTTTCCACTAAATTACCCTCAATTGCCATAAATTCACATTTAATTCCCATTTAATTCCCATAAATTCCCATGGAAATTTACCGTAAACTTTCCGGAAATTTTCCACCCCTTTGCAACCCTATATATGACCAACAGCTCATTGTGTGTCACTATGTGCGTGTGAGTTAAAGGTCTACTTTGATACATTAACTGAACGGCAGTGCATTAAATACTGTACACACAACGACGACACTGCCACACATCATCTCGTCTCACACACTAGCAGAGCTGATCAAAGATCTTGTTGGGAACTTCTCTTTCATGTCTATTCACAGGCTTACACACCATGACACAAAATCCTGACAACGCTACCAGCACATGGTTGTTAGAAGTGATTAAATGTCTAATAAGTAACACGTACTGGTGTTGTACTTATGCTGTCATTGTTATGCAGTGAGCTATCTCAACAAACAAATGTGTCTGCGCATATTTAATATCTCGAAGGAGAAGAGAACGAAGTTGGTGAGGGATAATGGTGCTAATAATAGTAATAAATAAAAAGCAAAATTTGATGTATTAACTGAAACATAATGACATGATAAATGAACACGGACAAAAAACAGAAGGAGGTAAAGCAATATAAAATAATAATAATAATGTATGAACAACATTAAGCAGAGTTGTTGAGTGCACAGGCTTTGACCACAGACTATTTTTCCTCCCACAGCTTTTCCCTTTTTACTTCATTAGCCGGGTTAGACTCCCCACCCTGACAATGACCAGGGGGAGATATCAAAAGTGACATTTTCCTTGTTGAAGTGGCAGTGCTGCACTGATATGAAGCCTCTGGCAGTGCTGCTTGGTTACAGACCTTCCATGCTGCTCTGATTGCCTTGGAATGGACTGAAAAACCTGTTGGGGTTATTAAAGGTGCTGAAAAATAAATAATTTGTGGCTGTTGATAAGGACGAAAGAAGAGTCTGCGCTTTAATGAAATAAGGTGTTATAAGAAGGTGAGAAAAGGACAGTGTGTATGAATGGAAAAAGGAGGGTGAAGAGGGGAAATTAAAGGGGGTAGAAGAGGCATCGTTTTAAGCAGCGACAGTGACAAGGCGGTGTCATTTTTCTTTTCCCTCTATGTGATGATGTATGGCAGGATTTTGCAGCAGTTATGTTTCATTTTCAGTGAACACACTAAAGCTGCAGATGTTAAAAGTGAATGTTTTTTGCCACTATTGCTTTCCTTAGCTGTAGATGACTTTCCTTGCCTCAGGATATATTTACTATACAGAGACCTGATGATGTGTTGAAATGTTTTTTAAAGGGGGGAATATGATGCCTAGTGATGTAGCAGATGTACTACAAAACCATTGATCCAATTATCACTGAGTAAATAACACAAATAGTTAATCTTTCCATTTAATATATGGAAATATATTTCCTAGCATCGGGGAGTCGGCTCATGTGATTCCTTTGTTCAAGGGAAGACACAGCAGTGATCTCAATAATAATCAGCCAGTATCCAAACTATGGGAATTACCTTGCTGAAAGATTTTAGTGTGTGAAAGCTGGAAATATCCACCCTGCATTTTAACTAGTAACAAAAGGATCTACACGGATCAGCTCTGGGCCCTGACTTATTAACTATTCATATTATTAATACTACTGTCTCTTCTGTAACTATCTGTAATGTCCAATTCAACAGTAGTAGGATCTTGCTTCTTTTGTTGTTCTTTTTGCTGGAGATGGAATCGTCTCAAACACATCAGTACTTGTTCAAACCTGAATCCAATCCCAAAATATGTGAGTGAACTACTTGAGCAATCGTAGCAGCAAATGCTACAGAACAGACATCATGATGAGGAGGAGGGAGAGGTAACTTTGTAGACGAAGTGTTCAGAGCATGATAAAGGTCTGGATTTGGACCTGACTTAACTTTGACAATGTTTAACAGAAACATCCAACATCATGACAGTATGAAAACAACAGAAAACCTGTTTTGACTGTTCCTTCTTTCCTCCCTCTCCTTCATCCCTCCCTCACTCATTCTTTCCTTCCTTTCCTTCTTTCCTCTGTCCTTCTTTCCTTCCTTTCTCCCTCTCGTCTTCCTTGTTTCCTCCCCCCTACCTTCCTCCTCTTACCTTCCTTCTTCCTCCCTCCCTTCCTTTCTCCCTCTCGCCTTCCTTGTTTCCTCCCTCCCTCTTACCTTCCTTCTTCCTCCCTTCCTTCCTCCTTTCCTTCCTTTTTCCTCCCTCCCTTCCATCCTTCCGCCCTCCTTTCCTTCCTTCCTTCTTTCCTCCCTCCCTCCCTCCTTTCCTTCCTTCTTCCCCCCTTCCTTCCTCCTTTCTTTCCTTTTTCCTCCCTCCTTTCCTTCCTTCTTCCTCCCTTCCTTCCTTGACTCAAGCACAACAGGAGGGTTAAACAATATTAGCATAACGCCTAGTGTTGGTGCATCAGCTGAATATTTGTTTTCAATGAGGGGGACGTGACTTGCAAGAAGGCATTATGTTAATGTCAAATGAAATCAAATGCATTTATTTTCATAATTAATCTCTAACTACTTTCACATAGCTGTTAAACGCTTCAATATTCAATCAGCTAGATAAAACCATCATGTACACGAATCAACTAATTCAGTTCATTCCTCTCTCCCACATAACTCCATTGTTGTCCAAATACTATGAAATAAGCCACACTGTTGTATTGTACTGGGCGAAATGTTCCTTCATCACAATGAACACACCCACTGTAGTTTATTTTGAGTCAGTACCACACACACACCATCCTTCTTGCCATTAATTCTCAATAGCTAATCTGTGTACAGTCCCATACACACATACTCATGTTAGTGTTTGTTAAAAGTTACACTGATCAGCAGTTTTACAGAGCCCTACCCTTCATTACATTGATTTCCAGTAAATACATACTCGACTGGAAGAGTAGAAATGTACACAAGGAATTAAAGGCTGTAGTGGAACAGAAAGAAAAAAATCAATTATTCTTGATTGAAATTGATGCTATACATGTGTCTTACATATTTCAAAGCACATAGCATTTTCTGAGATAGGTGTTTGTGTTCATGATTGAAGAAGCACAACATAGACTGAAAACAGCACTGCTTTCTTGAGCAGTACATTAAACCGTCATTGTTAGCTGTCATACATTACATTTATTATCACAGTATAATTGGATGTATACCTGTAATTCTTAATGATCTAACCAAGTGTATTTTGACTAGCAAATTGAAAATGCTTACGCCCTAAAGTTACATGAAAGAGGTAATAAAAGTTATCCTACTGTTTGTAATGTCTTCCCTTAGGGTACAGAGGTTGTTTATCATATAAGCATAGCCTTCCCCGAGGGCAGAAATTGTTCATAGTGACTGCACAAATGTGTTCACAGTTGTTAGTTTAGAAAATTATCTATTTTATGCACTTGAAGAACAGGGAATCAAGTAATTCAAATACAAGGCATAGAGGATCGTGTAGCCCCAGAACTCTGCCTGAAGCAAATTTAAAAATGCAAATGAAAGCCTTCAGGTGATCTGGATCAGTATTAAAACTCTGCTGATGTGGTATGTTTTAATCTATCAACAATTCTGTTCTTTTAAAAGACAACCTTGACAACACAAAAGGCTGTACAGACCAATGTGCAGACAAAGACGGGGAGAAATGATCCATTGGGAAGTCGGCTGGCAGACTAAGCTTGGGCTGATGAGTTTCACACATGCTTGAGAGCCAACAAACTCCAGCTCGGGGGTGGTGCTGTCTAATTGGTTTTATCCCATCATGAACTGTGAGGGTCCAGCAGATGTTTGGGATCATCAGTGTCAACAACTCATTAAAATCTTAGCCGTAAAAAAAAATTAAAATCAAGACTGGTGAGATTGTATTATGGACACCATATTCCTACTTTTTTTTGTGGCTAGCTGGTGCAATGTATCAAAGAACACTGGAGCTCATTGACTTTCAAATGTGACAGGCAGAATGTGTTTTTCCTCCCGCTGAGTCACCGGGTCTTGTTTACTGATGAGGCTTATGAATCAGTGTTTCTGGTCTGAACGAATGGAGCAGGGCTACAGGAAGCTCCGAGACACAACCTGACAGAAATCATTCCTCCTAAAGCCGTTGAGTCAAAGAACTCTGCGTGAGCACCAGCGCCGGTAATCACACACCAAACAATATGAAAACATGCTTCACATAACTAGTTCCAGCGCTCACTAATTATTGATACATGGGGGGGGGGGGGGATAACAATAAATGATCATGACTGTTTTTTTGGGGTTCTTTTACCAGTAATCCAACAACACTAACTGTACTACAAAAGGACTCATTTACTGGAAATTAATACTGAGCTGTTGGCAAAGACTGACCACTTCATGGATGTCTGAGCCTCATGTGGCAAGTGTCAAAGTCAGAATTAAGGTCTCACTTGAAGTTTTGGAAGGAGCAGATAATGGCATTAAACTGGCAAAAATTGGAGCGGGGAGGTTGCTATGGTTGCGAGGGCTGGATCTCGGGGACATTGGTCAATCAACCTGTCAATCAGAACGTAGCCACGCCATAATGCATACCCTGCTTTATCGTCAAATATAAAATCAGGGAGGCCAAAATTTCACAAATGAACATCATACTGCATTGAAGAAGGCTTTAAACTAGTGATTGAGACCATAAACACATATTGAAAACGTTTACTGAGGTTAGAAATCAAGTGAGAAGTTGGTGAATTCTCCATTGACTTGTATGGAGACGGAAGACCTGTTGACACCAAAACAGTCGCCCCCTGGTGGCCTTTTGCTAGAATGCAGTTCTAAGTTACTTCTGTGTTGGCCTCATTTCAGAGGAAAATATGGATACCCTAACAATCGCCAAAATCTTTATCACCTAAACATACCAGACAGTCATAAAGATTTAGTTTGATGTTTCTGATGTGACACTGGTAAACCAAGTTTGGATGGTTCTGCTAGCTAAATGCCATCACTAGTATCGTTATCTACTTGACAATAAATGCTACTAAACTCTTACTAAAAGTGTAAATAAACTCTGAATTCTGCTAAATGCTACCATGTGCCTTTGTTTCCCCTGCTTCATTCTCAGATATGGTATCTCATTTAGTGTCCCTTAGCCCAGTAAGGGTTACCTATATCTTTGGTAAGCTTGTCCTTGCCCTCCTCTGTGTCCTTGGTCCCCGTCTAATCTGAACCGCTGGAGCCCTTGACACTCTTGCTGTGATTAGGGGCTTTACATATCAGCTTGACATTGACTCAAAGAGACATTTGTGTATGCCAATATTGTGGAAAGAGTATAAAATATGGTTCTATTGTGTGTCTGTACACTCTTGCTTATTTTACCTGTCCAGACAGGTTATGAAATACCAAATGCAGTAATAAATGCAACATAACAAGAACAAAATAACACATCCTTGTGTTATTTTGTTCAATCATAGTCTGATTCTGGCAGCTCTCATAGCTGTTGGTTTCATTTGTAATTGGTAATTTGATGTCGGGCCTTTTCATGACATATGAGGTCCTAACAAAGCCTAGGCTAAATATTAAAGGGGACCAGGCTTTCAGTTTTGTTGTAATCCACTCACAGCAAGCCACAGTGATGTGTCAAAGACAGACGGGTTTTTGTCTCTATGTTGGGTTATTTTGGACACAATGTGGTGGAAACAGAACTATTATATGAAGAACTACATGCATTTTGGTATGGATTGTTTGGACATTGGGGTCATTTTTAGTAGGAACATTTGACGGGTACCAGCCAGTGTTTCCCAAAGTCAATGATTTCCACATATGAAGGAATATAAGATCTTCAATTCATCAAGTAAATTGACCAAATTGACCTCAATCTATGGATGGAAGGTGGATGACTCTTTAAAGTTATCAGTTAACTAATCCAACTATTTGAAATGTCCTATGAACAGAGTGACAGTCTTCAAAACATTAGCTTCTAAATCTGTTTTGGAAATGGAGAATTACTTTTTTTTTTCCCCCACACTATTTTAAACCAGCAATTTCACTTCCACTCAAGTGCAATTTCTGCAAATGAAGAGCACTCGCAGCCTGAATAGGATGTGTCGGGACACTTTGCACCTCCGTAATATATGTAGAATGCCACTTAAAGAGCTAACCGTGACTTGTGCAAAAAAACTCCCATGTGCTTTAAGAGAGAAGAAGTGTAAAGTAAGTAGGAAAACAACAGAGAGCAATGGGGGGTCACTAAACATGCTCCAAGTGTACAATAAAAGCCAGCACTGGTGAAGGAGGAGGGGAGGAAGACAACTTAGTAAACCATCGCCTGTAAACAACTTGAAACCCCTTGGCGCTGGGTCTCACTCGACTTGTGAGAGGAAAACCCTGGTTGTGTTTTCTTACCCTGTGAAGTAAGAGCAGGCAGTGAGAGTTAGAGCAATATAGATTGCATTCTTTTTGCTCTTAACATTGTTAGTGTCAGCCAGTCTCACAATGCTCTCCATCACTTAGGGTCACAATACTCGGGAATCAGATGTATTAGAGTAGAAGCTGGCCATGGCTGCATTTGTTCTGGCTGTCAAGCAGGGGCGGATTGTCACAGGTGGAAGCCCTGTGCAGACTTTATTATTACGTTACACATCGCTAATGTACAGTTTGGGATCTTGTGGCTTGGTTTTTAGCTATTAACACAATGGGACACTGTGGGACTAAGACATGGTTTGTTAGGACTGTTCGAAGGACACACAAAATTACTGGGATTTGCCCCCCTCCTCACAAACTCATTGCATTTGACCTAGATGTATTTTTCTGAAACAGCCTGAGGGCATTGCAGCTAAATTTTTAGGTCTAAAATTAACCAATCTTTATTTTTTTTGTAAAACGCCTTCAGACTAGTCTAAGAAAAAAACTAGAAGTGGTCTCACTCATTTGACCAGAGTAAACCTGATGTTTTATTTCCAGTATTTAGCGGTAACGTGTTACAATAATGTCATTTCTTTTTTTCAGTAATGAGCTGTGTGAAGGATTACAATTTAGAATTCAGTAACTTATCCAATTAATATTTTTATTACTTTTACACTTGGGGGATGGCATGCTCATTTTCTTACTAGAATGAATGGAGGGTTGATATCAGAGCAGAAGAGCCTATTGGTGTCCATTTGTCTGTTTTAGATGACAGACAATAGTGTTTCTCTACATACGTGCCCTCCTTATTGCTCCTTTTACGCATGGTGGTAGTTGTGTAGGAGCTGGAGGTGGTGTTTATGATGCATGTGTGTGTGTGTGTGTGTTGGGGAGGGGGGGGTGTTATCTGGAACATAATGTGAAAATCAGCATCTAACAGGTTTGCCACAACATCCTGTCCTCCCATTAACAAGGCGAAGGTTCGGCATGGTTTGCTTTTGAATTACAGTAGACATTAGTACTGTGGGGGTCATGGACACATCAAAGTCATCAAAAGCTCTAAAAGGATGGAGGCCCTCTGTGTTTTTAATGGCAGCTTTCTTTTTTTTCTTTCCTTTTTCCCTTTTTTTTTTATGGTGCAAGGCTTTTAGTTGTCCGTGTGTTGTATTAGCGTGTTTATCTTTGTGTTTCTCTCACTACGGGGGGAAATGTGGGTGGATGAGAGAGGGTGACTTGCAGCCCTCACCATGAGGTTTTTCTTGTTTAGGCACAGACAGAGAGAGAGATACTAAAAGCATGCGAGCAAATCACGCAAACTTGTTTCTTTGTAGATTGCACTGCCTTAGTTTGTATGTGTGCTATAGTTATATTAACAAAGGGGTCAAAAACTGCACTTTATGTGATCGCCACTCAACAGATTATTATTTATTCTGTTGCACCTGTACACCTCCATGATCCTCCACTATCTTGCCCAAGCACACTTCGAATGTGGACTTGGGGGTGCCAGGGGTTCGAACCACCAACTTCCAGTAAGTGGACCACCAACTCTACCTCCTGAGCCACACAGGCCTCCTTTACCCTTTTACTTTACCTTAGAACTAATCCTGATTCTGAACTCAACTCTTAACCCTCCTGTTGTCCTCGACTCAAGGAAGGAAGGAAGGGAGGAAGAAGGAAGGAAAGGAGGGAGGGAGGGAGGGAGGAAGGAAGGAAGGAAGGAAGGAAGGAAGGAAGGAAGGAAGGGAGGAAGAAGGAAGGAAAGGAGAGAGGGGGTAAGGGAGGGAGGGAGGAAGGAAGAAGGAAGGAAAGAAGGAAGGGAGGAAAGGAAAGAAGGGAGGAAGAAAGGAGGGAGGGAGGAAGAAAGGAGGGAGGGATGGAGGGAGGGAGGTGGAAGGAAGGGAGGAAGAAGGAAGGAAGAGAGGAAGAAGGAAGTAAGGGAGGAAAGGAAAGAAGGAAGGGATGGAGGAAGGAAAGGAGGGAATGAAAGATGGAGGAAAGAAAATAAGGAAGGGAGCGAGGAAGGAAAGGAGGGATGGGAGGAAAGAAGGAACCGTCAAAACAGACAGGGTCAATTTGACCCGGGAAGACGACAGGAGGGTTAACCCAAATCCTGAATTGTAAAATTATGGAAAATGTCAAGGATCTACTGTCTTTTCTACTCATCCGTCAAAGCAAAGTGTACGCCACACGCACAGAGAGGCTGGCACCACACTGTTAATATAGACTAATAATTATGGTATAGCAGGTGGCAGTAAATTGTTCTCTGATTTTCCATGGTACCCCTGTTGTTTTATTGCACTCATCGTTAGCACAGCAACTTGATCTGCTGTAAATAACTTCTATTCAGCTGGTGTCCATCAGGCATTGAGTTTTTCCCTTTCCCCCGCCTACATTAAAGCCTTTTCACTCCACTAATTCTCCTCTGACAATAACAGCCAAATCATTTCTCAGTGGGCTCAGGGTCTTCGAAAAAGTGATAGTGAAGTAATTTTGGCCAGGGAAAATGAGCACATTAGAGTGTAATGCCCCTGCTCAGGGTGAAAATGTTATTGGTATCAACAGTGTAAAACCGTGTTGTGATAATAATGCTTATGAGGATGAAAGAATTACATGGAAAAAAGAAGAGGAGAGTTTTAGATCAATAGGAAGCTAAAGAAAAATAAAGAAATCAAACAGAGGTAGGTAGATATAGGTTAAAGGTGTAGGCTGTAGGTTTGTGGGAGGTCGCCCCATGGGTCAACAGAACATAAACACCAAATTCATCTATTGAGCGCCAGCCACAAAAACACCCAAAAAGGTAGTATGTAATAAATCTATTATGCAGCCTGCATTAAAAAAAACAACGATACGACTCAGTTTTGTTGATAGACTCAGTCATAAATACTGCATTCATTTATTCATTTGCTGCATGTGAGCTGGGCATACACTGTGTGATTTTAGCAATGTTTTTGTTTAAATAGCTCACAACGTATGAGTAAATCGCTCACAATGTAAAGTCAGGATTCACGATATATGTGCTCATACTGGACGGTCCAATGGTCTGACTGATCACAACTGATCACACCATGATCCTTCCTCCCTTCCTTCCTTTCTTCCTCCGTCCTGTCCTTCCTTCCTTGACTCGAGGACAACAGGAGGGTTAAGTCCTAACCAACCAGTCTGAAGTGTGTAGAGGTGTGTATGGCTGTTCTGCAGAAGCCACTTGTTTGTTTCCAGCCAATTTAATCAAGGTAAACACAACCAACATCTTGCATAATAGCACTGGAGCTCTGTCATGGCACTTCTCAGAGACCGCAGATTTATACAGACATATCAGTCCTGCTGCCTTCAGATGCTGCAGGGATTTAATAAACAGAAGGAGAAGCTTCTCATACTGTACTGTAGTATAAAGCAGCTGTGGGCAACAGATACTGTAAGAATCAACCATGTTCATTTACAGATCAATACAGATGGTTTAACTGCATTCAAGATTATTTTCTGGGCTGATTTTGGTTGGAGATTTTTTAATTTGAATAATTAATTTATATTTCAAGCATTTATCTGTTATAGCAGCACATTTATAGCAAATATTTAATCATACATTTCTCATTGCCCCCTCTATTACGACCCCAGTGGCTCAGGACTGTATTTAGGATTTTTAGAGATACTGAGATATTTAGCAGAAATTCAGTCCAATGACCCACAGAAATTTTAAACTAGTCTGCAAAAAGCTTGTTCTGATTCTGATAATGTACATCTTATTCTCATTTATTTCTTTTTTTAAGTTTTTTATTTTTATTTTACATGATGCAATTCTGAGCTATCGAGGGTTGACAATCCTGACAACAGAAAAAACTTAAGTTGCAAATCCAGAACAAAGCCCCTAGATCACACTGTCCACTACAGATCCACCAAACAGACAATTTTGAGATGTTACTGTTACTATGACCCATGTCTGCAAACCAACTAATATAATAAGTTATTATAATACAACATCAAGTAACACAGAACAGATTGGCTGGTGAGATTTCAGTATCAGAGTCATTTTGAAATAAAGCTTTCGATGGGAAAAAAAAACAAGTTCACACACACACACACACACACACACACACACAAAACTAAATGATAGTAGTGGTAAAAATGTGTTAATATAGAATATAATCTTCAGATCATTAAAATAACCAAACAATACAGAGAGAGAGAGAGAGAGAGAGATAGGAACAATAGTACATGACCTTGGTGTAGCTACAGCTGCTTCCCAAATGAAAATAGTACTGGGTTAAAAAAAAAAAAAATCTCAAGGGACTGCTTTTGTGTGGGTTTGTTGCTCGAGGCACTGGTGAAAAGATGAAATATGATCCAGTTTAAGTAACAGTATTAATGAGTTTGAAAGCTTATTACACAAAATACATACAACACATGATTTATGTTACTGAGTGGGAATTAATCCCGGTGGCGATCATTTTAGCTGATGATCATGAGGTAAACAGTTGAATTACGACTAAATTTAAAAGGAGGTTCATTTTTTTTACCAGATGACACTAAGTTTTTTGTTTGTTTGCCAAAATAAGAAGGCATTATTCTAGTGTGGGACAAATATTATTGGCCATATTCTCAGTGCAGCTGGAAACAGGGAGGGGTCAAAAGTAGGGCTGTCAGCGTTAACGCGTTAGATTAATGCAATCCATAACGCGTTAATTTTTTTTTAAACGCATTTTAATTTTGCAAGCCTTTTTGTCCCTTCTACTCACCCGTAGACGGCTCCTCTAGCTGTAGCGCTATGCTTTGAAGTGGCCTCCTGCAGTAAACCTACCGCGCTGATGGAAAGTAAGAGAGCTACTGGACTTTTGAACGGCTTGTTTAACTTTAAAAAACTTCCAGACGGTTCAGTTGACAAGTCAAAAGTAAAATGCAACCTGTGTCAAACGGAGTTTAACTACCACCGGAGTACGTGGAGTTTGAGTTAGCACCTCCACGCTAAACACCCAGGTGCAGCCAAGCCAGCCTCAGCTCCACCAAAGGACCATTTTGGAGTGTGGGAGTCGCAGCAGAGCCGTGATTGATTCCCAGTTAAGACACTCTGGTAAGAAATGCTTTACATTATGGGCTTAAAACTGCCTTGAAATGTAAAATAACAGGATTTTAAACATGCAATTCAAAACGTGATTAATTGCGATTAACAATGGAAATTCTGCGATTAATCTTGATTAAAAAAATAATCGTTTGACAGCCCTAGTTAAAAGTATACTACACTAAATTGAAGACCATATTTAAAAGTCAGTCTGCATACCTTGGATTATGCTAATGGGTTAAATGTTTAGTATGCTACTACCGCTGCCAACCACTCACATATCTAATACATATTATCAGTCTACATATGCAGGATTCTGGTGTCTATGTGCTATGATACTGACTCTACTAAATACTCACACTCAGTCTATCAAAGGGAATTGAGATCAAACTTTTACCACATACTCTTTTAAAGACATGTATTGTGTAGAGGGAGAAGAACAAGAATAAGAAGCCTGAGAGAATAATGCCCAATAAAAGTAAATCAAAGAAGGAAAGAAAGAAAAGAAGATATAGTGAGTAAAAAAGAGAAAAGAGCTGAAGGTAGACGGTCATACCAAGGACGTGGAGGATGTAGTCGTCATAAGACTCCCCCACTGAGTTGGATGCAACACAGCGGTAGGTTCCGTTGTAGGACTTGTTGAGGTTTTCGATGTAAAGATCGGCGCCGGTGATGACGGCGTGGGATGGCACATCGTCATCTACCTTCACCCAGTTGACCCGCTGTGGCCTAAAATAAGAACAACAGAGCACAGATGTTAGATACCAAGAATAAAAAACTAAACAAACACTCAACAAAAACTAAAAGTGGAAGCAGAAGTGATAGATGTGATCTTTATGTAACAAAGCCTAAAGTCTAAAACACTGTTAGTGGACCCTAAGGGCTGCCATGTTTATTACATCCCAGAGTACAAAACGTTGTTGGCCGACAAAATATTTTGCTAGTCTTTAGACTCAAAACCACTGTGGCCAAACAAAGTTGACCTCTGTTGTGTATCAGCACATTTAAAAGCTTTCTTCCTCCAGGGATGGCATGTCTAATAATATCTGGTGTTCAAGTCAATTATATCAAAATGTTTATCAAACTGGGCAGAGACCATGTGGGAATTATAAAAGTGTTTTTGTAAATGTATGATTTGAACAAGTGGGCATTTTGACCTGAGGGGTTGCCAAAGGACTTGAAGATTCATCCTCTGAGCTCTATCCATATCCACAAGGTAAGACAAAGCAGTTTTATTTATCTGGTGCATTTTATACACAATGGTAACTCAATGTGCTTTACATAAAACAGAAAAACATGCAACTTGAGAAACATTAAAACATACAACCCCCCCCCCCCCCAGCAGGATTTTTATAAACTACTATCGACTTAATCTTGCTCATGTCAATTAATCGTGGTGTTCACTGTTGCCATGGCAGCAAAGGTTGCATATCGTTAAGGAATTTGAAAACTTGTCTCCAGTGATCATTTTAACCCAAACCATGATCTTTATATAGTTCTAATCAAGTAAACTAGATATTAACAGACATTAGGAAGGGAGGAAGAAGAAAGGAAGGAAAGGAGGGAGGGAGAGAGGGAGGAAGGAAGGAAGGAAGGAGGGAGAAAGGAAGGAAGAAAAGAAAGAAGGACAGAAGGAGGGAGGGAAGGAAGGAAGTGGGGAAAGGAAAGAAAGAAGGAAGGCAGGAAGGAAAGGAAGGGAGGAAGGAAGGAAGGAAGGAACAGTCAAAACAGATGGGGTCAATTTGACCCCGGAGGACGACAGGAACATCTAAACCCTAAATCCTTCCTTCCTTCGTTCCTTCTTCCTTCCTTCCTTCCTTCTTTCCTCCCTCACTCCTACCTTCCTTCTTTCCTCCGTCCTTCCTTTGTTTCCTTCCTCCCTTCCTTCTTTCCTTTCCTCTCTCCCTCCTTTTCTTCCTTCCATCCTTCCTTCCATCCTTCCTTCTTTCCCTTCCTTCCTTCCTTCCTTCCTTGACTTGAGGACAACAGGAGGGTTAAAAGAGCTCAATCATAAGCACAGGAGAAGAGAAATGTTTTTAACCTGGATTTAAAAATGATTTCAGTTCTGATAGTAGTAGGTAGTTTGTTCCAGTTGTGTAAAAGCTGCTTCATCATGTTTAGTTTGAACTCTGGGCTCAACTATCTGACCTGAGTCAGTCGATCTCAGAGCTCTACTGGGTTCCACAGCAAATTTCATCATCATTTCACCTCGCCATGGACCAACGTGTTGAGTTTAGAGGCTTACAACTTCACAGCTGTAGGGTTCCATCAAAATCAACATTATAAAGGACTTAATTTCTGCAAAGTTATGACTTCATTTTGTGTTAATACGAAAACAATGCTCTGTGTTATTTCCAAAAAGCTTGTGGCACCTCGCAGGCAATCTGGTAACGATTACCGCCATCGATATCTGATTCCTGCTATCTTTTGATTGGCCTTTGAAAAGCTCTCTCAGGCCCCCCTCCTCCTCCCCCACTCCCCACACACACAAACAGCAGAGCTATTTTCAGCCACCAATTTCTGTTTTCTTTGTTTATATCCTGTTTTGCAAATTACATCTTTTTTTTGTGGCTGCTCTGTCGTCTACCTCAAGCCAGGGTTGTAACACCGTGACATCTGGGATTTTTCAGGATCTATGACCAAACAGATGCTTTTCTAAAATGTAAGAATAGACCAAATTCCCCATTATCCATGTCACAGAATGATATTTTTGTCTTGTTTCGGTTTGATCTTAACACAATGCTTTTGGAAAATAACACAAATCTTGGGATGTTGGAGGACTTTCATACCACCAAGGAAAGTTTTCTTATATCTAAACTACTATACTACATCTATAATAACCTCTAATACCATACATTCATTATTTAATAAGTACTGATTACTGCTTCTAGTAGAGATTATAGTCTCTGGATAAATTTATCTCATTTAAAGAAAAAACATCTTGTAACTATTTACCAGATAAAAGGCTAATCAAAGAGAAGAAAGCATTAAAAAAATAACATTCCTTTGTGTATAGTTAAAATGAAAAATGACAGTGTGGCAGCTTTGTCTTCAAATTGCAGGCTTTATCACACTTGTATACTTGTAAGCGTTGCTGTGTAGGTGGGCGCCTACCAAGCGTCTGTCTTTGTTCTCCTTTTTTTTTCCTTTCTTTTTTTTATATACCTTGACTGAGGTTTATGGCGGAGTGACAGATTCCATTTTTATGACAATGAGTTCAGAGCACCGGGAGCCACCGAGGGGTGAATAGAAAAAGAAAAAGACAAAACACCTCTATTTTACTGTTGCAACTTCCAATGGCCGCTGCCAGCTACTGTTATTTCCCCTGAGCGTGTGCTGATGGTCTCTCTTGTTGCATTTTGTTGTGGTGTTTTAACTTGTTTCCCCTCCATTTGAAAGCATTTGGTGTGGAGGGAGCAAGCAAATGGGAGAGAGAGGGGGGAAAGAGGGGAAGGGGGGGTGCTGAGGTGAAAAATCCAGGAACAGAAAATATGAAATAGCTGTTGGAGCTCAATAGCGAAAAACAAACAAACCACAAGAGCATTTAATGGCTATGCTAGATGGCTTGAAAGAGAGAGTGCCGTGTCTATTACAAACGCTCTCCAGATGAAATGTAAATAATAGATATATAAATATATACCTTTACCTGAGAGTGAGGGTGAGAGACGTGACCTAGAAAAAATAGTTTCTATAGGGGGGCACGGACTGTTGTGAGAAGGGAAAAGTGAATCTGGAGGAGGAAGACAGGCAGAGATAAACGAAAGAGGTAAGATGGGGCTGCAAGGAGAGAGGAAGGGCAGGCGTCTAGAATACAAATGGCTGCCTGCAGCCGGGGCCCCCTGTGCTATCTGCTGGTAATGACTGCACAACTCTCAGCAGCTCTAATGAAAATGACTTCCAATTCCCGGCTCACTGTATTGATTGTGTTTTCATCTTTATAAAATGAATACGGGTAGTGAGCTTGTCTCTATGCCAACTATGAAAACTACAGGGGGTTGGTGGGGGAGAGTCTGAAGTGCACAGTGTTTGGCTCTGTGAGTGTTTACATGTTCTTCTACTTCACCCCTTCAAGATAATTATACAGTTTTTAGACCCTCACAAAGTTCAGCACTGAAACTGACGTGTTAATGTAACCATATTGTGACCATATTAAAAAAAAAGAAAGCTCAGATCTGGCTGCCTATGCAAATGCTGGAGCACGTGCACTGCAGGCTAAACAGTTAAATACATTTAAGATACAAATAAATACTAAATACAACAGCGATGTGTGCAGATTGCAGAAGGGCAAAAGCACAATCTAATGTCAATGGATTATGTTCATTTGTGTTTCCTCCTGCTCAGAGAAAGGCAGAAGTTGTACGCTCTGACCTCTACAGAGAAAAACACATGAATAAAATCTTTGATTATTAATCATCATGATGTCATTCGTCTGTTTTAACATCTTTCAGGAACAAGTGTCAAGACGAAAATACAGGTATAACAATGCTCGTTTTCATCCCACAATTCAACTTCTCTTTTGTCCATTTATATCCTCGGTCATATTTTAACCTTCCTCTTGTGTTAACTTTCTGGTGTCGTCTCTTATGTTAACGGCCTGTGTCTTAAATTAGTCATAAAAAACAGTAAAAACAATTATTTATGATCAAATGTGTTTCTTACCCCTTAGGCTTCCTTATCTATAAAAAGATTGGTTTTAACCCTTGTATCATCCTCCTGGGTCAAATTGACCCCATCTGTTTTGACTGTTCCTTCTTTACCCCCTTCTTTCCTTCTGTCTGTCCTTTCTCCCTCCTTCTCTCTTTCTTTCCTTCCTCTCTCTTTCCTCCCTCCCTTCTTTCCTTCCTCCCTCCTTCATTCTTTCCTTCCTTCCTTTCCTTCCTCCCTCCCTCCTTATTTCCTTCCTTCCTTCTTTCCTCCATCCTTCCTTCCTTCTTCCTCCCTTCCTTCCTTGACTCGAGGACAACAGCAGGGTTAATATTTTTTTAGTGGCCTTGTTTCAATATAAAAAAATAGTCAAATTAACCTCAAGAGAATTATATAAATAAATAAAAGGTTGTTATGTTACCTGACTATTACAGAGAGGTATTAGAGCACATCTCTTAAATGTTCAAAAAAGAAACATTTTATTTTTATTTTTTTTAATTTAATTTTATTATAGTTTAATTTTATTAACTATAATGACATCTATGGTGTTATGGGTCAATTTCGACCCATATACATTTACTTTACTAGAATAGAACTTAAGTACACAAGTACCATTTATTACCAGCACACTCAGCTGTTTGTAGCTTTGCTTCCTTACATAAGTCTGAAGGGAACAGATATAAATAGGTAATTGCGTTGAGGACAAACAGAACATTTTTGGCTAGTTAATGCTGTAAATCAGAGGGGTCAAACTCATTTTCATTCAAGGGCCACATACAGCTCAACTGGATCTTATGTGGGCCGGACCATTAAAAAGATGGAGGAAAGGAGGGAAGAAAAAAGGAAGGAAGGAAAGGAAAGGAGAGAGGAAAGAAAGATAGAAGGAAGGAGGGAGGGAAGAAAGATACTGTATGATGGAAGGCCAGAATGAAGGAAGGAAGAAAGGGGGGGAAGGAATGGATGGAAGGAAGGATAAAAGGAATGAAAAGAAGACAGGATGGAAAGAAAGGGAGGAAGGAAGGACAGAAAGAAGGAACGAGGGATGAAAAGAAGGAAGGAAGGAAGGAAGGAAGGAAGGAAGGAAGGAGAGTGGGCCGGATTGAACCCCTTGGCGGGCCAGTTATGGGCCACGGGCTGCATGTTTGACATCCCTGCTGTAAATAGTGTTTGAAAAGTTTCTACAGATATTGTGCTATGGTTTTTGTTGGTCAGTGAACATGGATTGCTATTTAAATCTATTCCAACTCTTATGAATCCCTCTCTTCTAAACTACTAGTTTTTAAGAGCTACCATAAAGGCTCACAGATCATTATCTGCTACCAAAAACATGTTTTTTTTTTAAAAAAGGAGTGGGCCTTTTTATTCAAGCTTGTCATTTATCACCACATTCAAATGTACCTGTTGCAATTCAACAACCACATTACTGATGTAATATTCATACCTCCAGCTTCACCTAACAAATATTTTGCTTTGTTCAAATTTGAACTGCCTTGTCAACAAACTAGTGTGATTGATACCATCAGCAGCGACCGCATTGATGTTTGGATAGTCACTCATTTCCCCCTGCGCCTGAAGCTCTCGGTCTTTTACTCACACCTGAGCGTCCTAATGGCTTCTTCATTTGCACTCCATTATGTTTCATATCACAAATACCTGTCATCTAAACAAGCTAAAACCTTGATTTACAAATGATTTGTGTGGAATGATCACCTAATGAGCGACAAACACGAGTGTACTACTTCCATTTAAGGACTGATTAACACTCATTAAGACCACAGTGAATTTATTTTCCGACATAGTGGCAAATAATTACCTAGGGGGGCTATTCTCTGCACTCAATCTTTTAACTTCAATCACAAAATTGACTTTATCTGTACACATCCAGTAACTTGAGTCTATCAACATGCTCTCACTGCCTCACACTGTCTCACTCTTAGAAAATAAGCACTTTAAGCACTGTACGGGATATAAGAAGTTGGATATAAGAGCAACACATACACATTGACCTCTGACCTCAAGGTATGAAAGATGCCTCTTTCCATCAGCCAAGGGAGGATAATGGTATTTGAATTTAATGACTTTGGTCTTTTCCAGGTAGAAAACAGTGTGGAGTTCCCTCTCGCCCCACAGATGGACTTTCCTCTCTTTCTCTTTCCTCTCTTCTTCTGCTCACATTATCTCTAAAGTCATACATTTTGGAAGGAGGAAGTTCATACTCTTTTCTGAGCCTGCCCCCATCTCTCCTTGTATTCAAAATGAAGGTCCATAAAATGTATGAGAACCATTTATCCCTAAGTTATAGGTATGGCCTGTCTCAGTAACAACTCTTCTATAGTACTGCATTTAATTGCTAGGATAAAGCTTTCTTTATAGATATAAATACAGATTAGACGATGAAGGTTTATTGATTTTATTCAGCTTTATTTTTTTTTTGGGTTAATTAATATTATATTTCTAATTATTTCCTCACTGGTTTTCATGATGTGTAAATGACTTTGGCATTGGTGATAGTTATGAGTGAGTATCCAATTTTCATGTAATTTTCTTTTTATTTTGAAGGTCAAGTTTCTCCTCAAACACAAAGAAATTAATTAATAATAATGTTTCCCCCAAAAGAGCAGCAAAGAACCTACTTCAAGCAAGACAAAGGAAAGTAAACTCCTTTGTCTGGCTTGGCTTCTCCTTTTTACTTGCTTGCTAATTTCGACTTTGGTATCTTCTGTTTCATTTTATGTTTTTCAGCCATTCCCAAGAAATTATGACCCATGTTGTGTTATGAGCTTTGTCTTTTTCATCCTTCCCTAAGAGATGCAATCTCCAGACAACAATTCTCAACTAAGAAGACAGACTGCAAAGATGTTTAACCTTCCTGTTGTCCTCGAGTCCAGGGAGGAAGGAAAGGCAAAGGAGGGAGGGAGGAAGGAAAGGAGGGTGGGAGGAAGAATGAAGGAAAGGAAGAAGGGAGGAAGGACAGAGGAAAGAAGGAAGGTAGGGGGAGGAAAAGAAGGACAGATGAAAGAAGGAAGGGGGGAGGAAAGAAGGAAGGGAGGAAGGAGGGAAGAAAAGAAGGAGAGACGTAAGGAAGGAAAGGAAAGAAGGGAGGGTGGAAGGACAGAGGAAATAAGGAAGATAGGAGGGAGGGAGGAAAGAAGGAGGGAGGGAGGAAAAAAGAAGGAAGGGAGGCAGGACAGAGGAAAGAAGGAAGGTATGACGGAGGGAGGAAATAAGGAGGGAGGGAGAAAGGAAAAGAGGAAGGAAGGACAGAAGAAAGACGCAAGGGAGGAAGGAAAGGACAGAGGCAAGGAAAGAAGGAGGGAGGGAGGAAGAAGGAAGGAAAGGAGGAAGGAAGGAATGACAGAGGAAAGAAGGAAGGTAGGAGGGAGGAAGGAGGGAAGGACAGAGGAAATAAGGAAGTTAGGAGGGAGGGAGAAAGGAAGGACAGAAGAAAGGAGGAAGGAAAGGATGGAGGGAAGGAAAGAAGGAGGGAGGGAGGAAGGAAGGACAGAAGGAACAGTCAAAACAACAAGTCAAGCCACATTGTTTGTTATTTGGGAATCTATTCATTTTTTAATCTCTTATTATTTCATCACATAGTCCGACTCTGTTTTAAAGACTTTTCCAAGGATCCTTTTTTTTTTTGTAGTTAGAGCTCAGCTTCATCTCTAAAGACTGAGCACTGAACGCATCAAGACCAAAAACACACAACCTTATAGTAGAGTGTTTACTTTGTGGCCTCGGTGAGTCTGAGACAGTCTCAGTGTTTAACCAAAGCGCTTTACTGAAGCTGCAGCGGCTCTCATCTGGCTGTCGCCCTGGAGACCGGAGGATCCCTGAGTCTGCTTCACCTTGCTCTACACCGTGAAACTTCCCTCACCTCATCATCAGCCCTTCATCATCCACGGAAACAGTATAAAAAAAAAACATCTGCCAAGCTTCTGTTACAGGGTTGATGCAGAAATAAAATGTTATTGGACTTTAAGTTAGAGTTTTGGGCTCCTTATTGAGCTTTTGACTTGTTTTTGATAACATTCATTCATTCTAGTGTTCCCCATTCATCCCTTTACCTTGGTAGCGCAATCCAATATGTTGTATCCCTGTATTCAGAGTTCACAACTTTAAGATATAAGATTAATTCATTTAATGTAATTAATTTTCTTACCCAATTTTAATGAATGGATGAATTAACTAATCCCTCTCCCTCTCTCTCTCTCTCCCTCCCTCTCTGATTCTACTAGTGCATAATATTAATTTCCACGTGTACTATCCCCTACTTCCCTCCTTATCATTAATGCCCCTCTCTGCTCTGTCCTCTGCCTCGTAAAAAGGTGTGGCAATTAAACACCTGCTCAAAAATATCACACAGTAATTCTGATGTGTTTCATTATTACAGGCCAGTTTCAAATTTCCCCTTATGAAAGCCCTGAAAAAAAAAAAATAGTGGCCATTCATTCAGTTAACTGATTATGTACCCAGCAGTGGTCATTTAGGACTATCTGGCCTCAGGTTTTTCTGTACCATTAATACAGGCTTAGTCGCAGCTTCTCTCTCTACGACATGTAGTTGTATCAAGGCAACCGTCTCATCCACCAGCTCATCTCACATTCCTAATTGGAAAGGATCTCTGTTCCCTGTGAGGAAATTGGCTCTAGATCCAATAGTGAGTACAACATCTAATAACTGTCAGCTTCATGCACCGTCTTTGGGGTTCTTTACCCACAGAAAACGGACATTTCATATTCCTAGAGTAGATTTTAATTGGTAATTCAATAAAAAATCTAAATCTGACCCAATCTCTTGCCCATCACACCTTAACCACAAACTCAACCCCCGAAGTTTTCACTTGCTGATAGCGAGCACACTTTTTAATAACTCTGTAAGGTTCTATGTGTGGGCTGTCAACCGTAGACTGTAGAAAGATGGAGCGTGTTAGAGGTGTGATTGGTCTGCGTTGGAGTCAGTTTTAGGCACAGAATCACAGTTTATAGTTGGTCTTATTGGGGAAAAAGAAACTTGCACTTGACACTTACACAACGCTGCTCTGATGGTGCAACTTTTAGAATTACATTGTTTTGTGTTTGTTTATTTGCCTGTTTTTTATCTTATTTATTGAGAGAAAGCCTCATAAAATGTCATTGTACTGCTGATATAATGACAAAGTTAATTAATTAATTAATTCATTCATATGCCTCAAACCAAAGCCAATGCTAGCTGGCAACATGGAGTGGTACATGGGTTAACGTTAAATACGTGAGCTAATTTGTGCTAACGGTATTATACTCAGGTAACATTAAACTAACTAACACTATTCTGATTAACCTATTAACATGAGGGACTATTTTTGATTTTGACCCTTGTGATTCATTTGGACACAAGCTGCTCTGATGGTGTAACTTTGCATCTCTTTTAGAATTACATAGTGCTGTTTTTGTTTATTTGCCTTTGTCTTTTATCTTATTTATTGAGAGAAAGCCTCATTAAATATCATTGTACTGCTGATATAATGACAAAGTTCATTCATTTATTCATTCATTCATATTTCCAGGAACTTCCAAATAGAGAACGCTTCAAACCAAAGCCAATGCTAGCTGGCAACATGAAGTTAAATACTTGAGCTAAATTATGCTAACAGGGTATCATGATCAGGTAACATTAAACTAACTAACACTATTCTGATTAACCTATTAACACGAGGGACTATTTTTGATTGTTAGACCACAAGCTTAAAAGGACGTATTACTGTGTTGGACTGCCGATCTACTTTAAAAGGTACTTTAGCTAAATTGGGCTAACGGTATTATAATCAGGTTAACATATTAGGTTAACATTTAACTAACTAACACTATACTGATTCGATTTGCTATTACCTATTAACATGAGGGACTATTTTTGATTTCTAGACCCTTGTGATTCATTTGGACACAAGCTTAAAAGAACGTATTACTGTGTTGGACTGTCAATCTACTTTAAAAAGGTACAGACACTATATCTACAAAGTTTCATTTCCTTTGAGCATTGCTTTATGATAGAACTTTTTTTTTTTTTAGTGACCTAAATGTCCAGTAACACGGGAGTCAAATCCATTGCATACAAATAAGCTTACATATGTTTTGTTCTCATATTCATTCAGTGAATCATTCTGTGAAAGCTCCACATGGTGCTACTGTCCTGCAGGCAGAACAGTGGGTGGCAAAAAGGCTAATAGATGTCTATTTTGTCTGTTGGGATTGTGTTTACATTCTCTTTTAATGTAACTCAACACTATGTACTGCTGCTGCTGGTGGTGGTGGTGGTGCTGCTGCAAAAGTTCAATGTTTATCTCTTCTTAACTGGAATAGGAAAACAGTAAAAGACATATTTCCACACACATCACAATACTCACACTGACACTAAGGAATGCGGTCAAGGTATGTGGATGGATACATAAATGTGCATATGTAAGCAGGTATACAGCAGGCTTGCATTCCTGCCCATGGCACATTTTAATTGGTTCAAATGTGTATATGTGTGTGTGTGTGTGTGTGTGTGTGTGTGTGTGTGTGTGTGTGTGTGTGTGTGTGTGCCATACTGGGGTTTGCCTTTGGCCTGACACGTCAGTTCCAGGTTCTCGCCTTCCCTCGTCTGACCCTGAGGAAATTCTACCACGATCTTTACTTCTGGTTTGTCTGAAAGGATGAGAGAGAGATAGATAGATGGAGAGAGAGAGAGAGAGAGAGACAGAGAGAGAAATAAATGCTGGGACAACATCACTGACAAGGCATTATCCATCTTCTCTCTACATTTACATTCTGCACCTCTGTTCTTTCTGATGGATTCCTATCTGCAGTAAGGTTGTTGGTAGCATACATAAACATGAAGGTAAACATATTGCCCAACAAATTCTGTCCATATGCAAAGACATCTGATTCATGATTTACGCTACGTTCACAGTGGTAGCATTTAAAATGATCAAACTTTCGGGCTAGACATAACTTCAGAGGTAAGTACAGATGTGGAAGTTGTGCTTGAACCATGAGGTAAAGAAGTAATGTTCATATATGTGTTTGTTAAAGGGCTATTCAGTATATTTTTTAATGAATTAGTCAATTAAATAAATAGAAAGGAGTAATTAGCCCTCCTGTTGTCCTCGAGTCAAGGAAGGAAGTTAGGAAGGAAGGAAAGGAGGAAGGAAGGGAGAAAGAAGGAAGAAAAGGAGGAAGGAAGGGAGAAAGAAGGAAGGAAGGGAGGAAGGGAGGAAGAGGGAAGGAAGGAAGGGAGGAAGAGGGAAGGAAGGAAAGAGAGACGGAGGGAGGGAGGAAAGGGAGGAAGGAATGAGGGAGGGAGGAAAGAAGGACAGAAGGAAGGGAGGAAGGAAGGTAGGAGGGAGGGAAGGAAGGTAGGAAGGAAGCAAGGAAGGAAGGAAGGAAGGAACAGCCAAAACAGACTGGGTCAATTTGACCCGGGAGGACGACAGGAAGGTTAAACCCACCCTTGATCAGTTCATTACACTCCTGAGCTTTGCTGCTACAGCCTTACTTCTAGTCTGGTCTGATCAGTAGCTAACGGTGGTTAACGTTAGCTAATGTCTACAGTGTACATTTATATAGATGTAGTTAGTTAGCAGACTACATGACTCCTCTGTACTGTGACTGTTACATTATGTTCCAGTGTTAATTATTACACACCATTACATTTTCCACTCAATACATTTTCTAATCATGCACTTGTTTTTCCATCAGCTTCCATTAGTGCATAACTGGTTTCCTTCACAAAGAAAACACAGTAAACTGCTCGACATAATCACACGGGGGGTTTACCGAACAGGTTGAAAGATTTGAAAGTAATCACAATAAATGCAGCCACAAAAATATGGAGCTATAGGTTTGAGTGTCAGAGGCCTGCTGGGAAAAGTGGGTCTCTAAAATACCATATGGATCCATTATATTTGAGCCACATCAACCCCGACCGACAATCAAGTCACCTGATTTCCTTTTTTTCTTTGGACAACATGTAGTCATGGTTAC
The DNA here is from genome assembly GCF_027409825.1 of Scomber japonicus. NCBI lineage: Eukaryota > Metazoa > Chordata > Actinopteri > Scombriformes > Scombridae > Scomber > Scomber japonicus. The sequence goes on along the minus strand of NC_070590.1, from coordinate 5,858,742 downwards.
AGACTGTTACGGTAAAGAAGGAACTCCTGATGATCTCAATTTATTGATCGTTTTAAGGCCACACCTTTTCTTCACTCACAAATTTTGTTGAACCCTGAACACACCGTCTTATAAGTAATTAGCCCTCCTGTTGTCCTCGAGTCAAGGAAGGAAGTTAGGAAGGAAGGAAAGGAGGAAGGAAGGGAGAAAGGAGGAAGGAAGGGAGAAAGAGGGAAGGAAGGAAGGAACGGAGAGAGGAAGGAGGCAGGGAGGGAAGGAAGGAAAGAGAGAAGGAAGGAGGGAGGGAAGGAAAGGGAGGAAGGAAGGAAGGAAGGAGGGAAGGAAGAAAGAAGGCCAGAAGGAAGGGAGGAAGGAAGAGGGAAGGAAAGGAGGAAGGAAGAGAGACAGAGGGAAGGAAGGAAGGAAGGAGGGAGGAAGGAAGGTAGGAGGGAGGGAAGGAAGGAAGGGAGGGAGGAAGGAGGCAGGGAGGGAAGGAAGGAAGGAAGGAGGGAGGGAGGAAAGAAGGACAAAAGGAAGGAAGGAAGGAAGGAAGGAAGGAGGGAGGGAGGAAAGATATATGGAGCTATAGGTTTGAGTGTCAGAGGCCTGCTGGAAAAAGTGGGCCTCTAAAATACCTTATGGATCCATAAGGTGTCCCCCTTTGAGTCAGACCAGCTACACACTCTTTGCTTTCCTGGGTTCATATGATTTGACATTTAAGTAAATGATAGGATCCAAAAGTCAAAAGAGTACAGTACACATGTGATTCAAGGTGTATCTTTTTCTTTTAGATTAGCCTACTACTATCAGCTTGAAGTCAACCCACTTTTCCATTGCTTCAAAATCACTTCTCAGCAGGGTTGGGTCTACGTTTGGGCATAATATTGATGGAATTTTAAATCATTCTTACACCAAAACACAAGCCGAAGCTTTTGGGGAATTATCGATGTGGTGTGGTGCAGTGCAGGACCACATGTACTCCTCCTGAGTATGTCTAAAGAGGTTACATGATAGAGATGCTACACAAAACAGAAAACGCTGCCGAAGAGCCGAAAGCAGCTGGAAAGAAAATGTAACAATGTTGTTTTGACAAATCAGCAGGGTGCTTTGACAGTCGCTGCTGTGCTATTCTTTGCTACTACGGAGTTTCTATTGTTCCCATTTCGTTGACTGTTGCTGGTGTTATCAAAGCCTTTTTTCATCTTGGCGTGAGAGACTATCCTTTATTGTGGACAAAAATCTGATGTTTTATTCAATCTATCGTCTGGGTTACGGGATTGAATTCAGTCTTGTACTGTACTGGTACTGAAAGTTTGACTAAGACAAAACAAATACAACAAAAGTCAAGATCGGACTTATAAATAAAAAAATAAAAAAACAACAATAGGTAGGTTGGTTTATAATTCTGCACAATTGGGTAACTCGTTATAACCTTCCTGTTGTCCTCGAGTCAAGGAAGGGAGGGAGGGAGGGAGGGAGAGAGGAAAGAAGGAAGGAAGGGAGGAGGAAGGAAGGGAGGGAGGAAGAAGGAAAGGAAAGGAGGGAGGAAGGAAGGGAGGAAGAAGGAAGGAAAAGAGGGAGGGGGAAAAGAATAAAGGGAGGAAGGAAGGAAAGAAAGGAAGAAAGGGGGTGGAGGAAGGAAAGAATGAGGGGAGGAAGGAGAGAGGAAGGACAGACGGAAGGAAGGAAGGAAGGAAGGGAGAGAAGGAAAGGAAGGAAAGAAGGGAGGGAGGAAGGAAGGAAAGAAGGAGGGAGGGAGGAAGGAAGGAAGGACAGAAGGAAGGAAGAAAGGGGGTGGAGGAAGGAAAGAAAGAGAGAAGGAAGGAGGGAGGAAGTACAGACGGAAGGAAGGAAGGAAGGAAAGAAGGACATCATGTTCAATGTTTCAGAAGGAAACTTCTCCTCCATCTTTAACCAATTTAGTAAATATATCATTTATTGTTACAATTCAGTAAGAGATGTGTTCATATTAAGAAAATCTGCCTCTCCAACAATCACCCCTTTATTAAAATGAAAATAAGATTTGTGTCACCAGCATCTAAATTAGTCGACACAACTCCTGCCAATATACTGAATTAACCTGCAGACCAGAGCTGAGTGCATACCCTTTTATAGACATTAGATGGTGTAGATAAATATCTCCAGTTGAGTCATAGCACACCAGATTCATTACCGAGTCACAATGGTGGTGTTTAAATTATTCCTCTTCTTTTTCCCCTAGTTATATGAAAAAGCTTAAATGCAAAAAATTCTCCATAGAAACAAGAGATCAGGCTTAAGTCATGATTTCAAAGGTCGGCAAAGTTCTCACACTGCTGTCCGATCTTCTCTGGCAACAACCAACACATGTCTGGGGCATCCATCTGTCTAAATCACGCCCTGTCAGTGGCCAGCACTCAGTCTTGTTGATGGACAGCAGATGGGCAAAAAGCCAAGTCTTCTGCTCAGTGGGCATGCATGGAGAGGGGGGGCGGGGGGGTTTAGACAATAACCCTGCAGTTTTGTTTCCACTCCAAGCACTAACATGGCATCCTGTAACTTTTTTTTTCTTCCCCTTCCACCCACCACAATGTCATCTGACTTTGTCGCCTCGGAGCTATAAACATGAAGGACGCCAGACATCTGTAGGTTGTTTTGATGACCTCAAGTAGTTATATGGCAGAGAAGCTTTCTAGTCTCTCTCTCTGCACACACACACACTGCCAGATCCGGATACTGCCACTGCCACAGCCACTTCAGTGGAAATGAAATAGTGTCCTACTGTAAAGCAAGAAGGCCGTTATCATTATGCTAACTGAATTATTTGCTTTATTGTATGCCTCACCTCATAAGCACAGACGGCACTATCCATCTCTCGGCAAGCCAGCTGACCTTAAGGGAGAAACAACCAGGCAACGGAGGAAAACAGCTTGCTTGGCTTATACTCATAAACATTACAGGCTTATTTAATTATCCTGTCTTGTGACAATGGGGTTTTTTTTTTTTTTTTCTTTTCCACAATGTCTTACCATACAATGCACTCCATTTCACTCACAAATTGCCCACATAGTAACTGATTGAAATGTAAATCACCTCTTATATCTCAGTAATCAGTAAACAAAGTCATATGTCACTGTGTGGAGATAGCAAAGATAGAAGAAGTAGGCTTTTTTTTGTTTGTTTTTTTTTGTTTATCATTTCCTATCTACAAAATATGTGCCGAATTACACATTAAACAGTGTTTTCTTAATATATTATCATTATTAGGCTTAAGGCTTAAATTCCTTCCCCCCTTCCTCCCTGCCTTCCTCCCTCCTTTCCTTCCTTCCCTCTTTCCTTCCTTCTTCCTCCCTGCCTTCCTTCCTCCTTTCCTTCTTCCTCCCTGCCTTCCTTTCTTTCCCCCCTCCTACCTTCCTCTCTTCCTTCTTTTCTTTCCTCCCTCCCCCTTTCCTTCCCTCTTTCCTTCCTCCTTTTTTTTGGTTGTTTATCATTTCCTATCTACAAAATATGTGCCGAATTACACATTAAACAGTGTTTTCTTAATATATTATTATCATCAACGTGTGGCTTAAATTCCTTCCCCCCTTCCTTCTTTCCTTCCTTCCTTCCTCCCTCCTACCTTCCCCTCTTCCTTCTTTACTTTCCTCCTTTCCTTCTTTCCTTCCTTCCCTCTTTCCTTCCTTCTTCCTCCCTGCCTTCCTCCCTTCATTCCTCTTTTCCTTCTTCCTCCTACCTTCCTCTCTTCCTTCTTTTCTTTCCTTCCCCCCTTCCTTCCTCCCTTCCTCTCCTTCCTTCTTTTCTTTCCTCCTTTTTTTTGTTTTTTTTTTGTTGTTTATCATTTCCTATCTACAAAATATGTGCCGAATTACACATTAAACAGTATTTTCGTAATATATTATCATTATCATCAACGTGTCTTCAACAGAAATGCCCCCCCCCTGTGTTTCAAAGCAGAGAATATAATAATATACTGCTTATTTTTTCATGATGCTGAGACCCCTAATTTGATATACTTTTTTTTTCATTATTCAAATTTGGCTGGATGATTAATTACATATTTTTTATTATAGCTTCATGCAGACTTTTCTTAATGAAACATTTTTATCTGCTGGTTAGATGTTCTGGTGGAGCATTTCTTAGCATATTTGATGTTTGTTTTTTTCTTAATAACCCTATGCTGTTTCACCACTGTGATATTTACGGTGACAATTAGAACCAATGAACCATAATTTCACTTTTTACATTTTTTCCAAAACAAATAAGACAAATATTTTCTCTTGTGTTTTCTTTTGTTTTCCCAGCTGCATCAGAAATGTACCGAGCCGTGACACCAAAAACTGAGACAGGCACCGAACCGTGGATTTGTTTTATTCACCCCAAGTGTTCAATTAGTTCACTTCCAATTAATTCAACCGCTTATGAACTTTTCCCTATGATCATTACCTAATGACATATATCTTTCCAGGAAACATCCAAGGAAATGATTAGAAAAGCACAAACCAGCAATCAACCCTCCTGTTGTCCTCGAGTCAAGGAAGGAAGGAAGGAAGGAAGGAAGAATGGAAGGAAGGAAGGAAAGGAGGGAGGGAGGAAAGAAAAGAAGGAAGAGAAGAAGGTAGGAGGGGGGAAGGAAAGGAAGGAAGGAAGGGAAGAAGAGAGGAAGGAAGAAAGAAGGAAAAGAGGAAGGAAGGAAGAAGGAAGGAAAGGAGGAAGGAAGGAAGGAAGGAAGGAAAGGAGAGAGGGAGGAAAGAAAAGGAAGAGAGGAAGGTAGGAGGGAGGAAGGAAGGAAAGGAGGAAAGAAAAGAAGGAAGAGAGGAAGGTAGGAGGGAGGAGGAAGGAAGGGAAGAGAAGACAGATGGAAGGAAGAGAAGACCGGAAGGAAGGAAGGAAGGAAGGGAGGAAGAAAGAAAGAAGGAAAAGAGGAAGGAAGGAAGGAAGGAAGGGAGGAAGAAGGAAGGAAAGGAAGGGAGGCAGGGAGGAAGAAGGAAAGGATCAGGCTTAAGTTATGATTTCAAAGGGGGCAAAGTTCTCATTGTTCCCTATAATTATTTCCTAATGACATCTTTCCAGGAAACATCCAAAGAAATTATTAAAAAAGCACAAACCAGTAAAATAAAAATGCTACATCCAAAATACGTCAAAAACAATCATTTTGAAATCATCACCTCTCACGTTTCTTTCTATATGTCTCCACACAAACATCAATCTCTCTCAGTCAACATGCTCCAAATGTAATATTAAAGTGTGCAGCATAGAGATCACACAGAATGTGGAGAGCAGGACCGACTCCATCGCAGTATGCACGGAGCATGACAGCAGCAACCTCTGCATGGAGCAGTGTGAGACGCTGAGCTGGGTGGTCCATGTGAGCTTTCTGTTATCAGAAGCCAGCAAAATGCCACGCTGCCTCTGTAGATGAGCTGATCTCCTCTCCTTGCTCTACCGAGGAAAGGTCAGATAGCTACAGTACAGAGGAGGGCTTTTTTTTTTCTTTTTTCCGATAGAATGCTAGGACATGCCAGAGGCCAAAGACAAAAGGTTACGGCTGCAATAAGTATATAAAAATTACATCAGATTTATTTATCATTTTGCATCAACTACATGGTAAATGTTTATTTAGTTAGTTGTCGACAATAACCAGTGTGATAGTAAAGGGTGCGCTCTTTACTGTTCATGTGACCTACATACTGGCCAAATTAATGCTTTCTGTTGCTGAGTTTGGCTATTTTAGTAGAACAATAATATACAGTGAGAATAGTTTTTATCAGTATTATTAAAATAAAATAAATCATAATAATAATAATAATAATAATAATAATAATAAATAAGTAAATAAATAAATAAATTGCAAAAAATTTAATAAAAAAATAAATTATTATTATTGTTTTTCTTCTTCTATTTTTAATAATAATAATAATAATAATAATAATAATAATAATAATAAATAAGTAAATTAATAAATCAATTTTTAAAAAATTGAATAAAAAAATATATATTATCATTATTATTTTTTTTCTAATTTATTCTTGGTTATTGGTATTTTTTTGTGTTTTTTTGGTGTCTAGATGTTTGTGAAGAAAAAGTTTCTACCTTGTTTCTGTGTATTAATCTCAAAATCAATAAAAAAAAAAGTGAAAAAAACAAAAAATAATTGATTTAAAAAACTGCATGTGTGTAAAGATCACTGTTTGAATATCAGGACTTAAAAAAAAGTATTGTTATTATTATTATTATTTTAATTAAACATATTTATATAAGGGACTATGTACAAAAAACATTCATCTCAAAAAACAGGAAGAAAGATTTGGCTACCAACTCATTTCCTATCTAACTAATCTGCAGTCCTTAGGCAGGTAAAAGAAATAATAAAATACAAGATAAAAAATCTAACATCAAATGTATGTACCGATACATTTGAGACAATAAGTATTTTAATTTTACTTTCTTAGCCAATTTCCATATGTGTGTTTTTTCCACCCATTCCATACACCTACCACATCTACAGTATAATATGCCAGAGTCAAATTTATTAACACTATAATATAATAATATGCTCATTTTAATGATTATTTTATTAACTTATTCATATACTTGACATTTAATTCAAACTTCTTTCTAACTTTTTCATACATTTGACATTTAATTCGTTTTGTTTGTTCTTTTCAATGATTGAAGTCTAATAAACTAAATGTATATTTCTGACATTTGATCCTCATAATTGAAATAACGTTAGTGGATCACAGGTTCATGTGCGATGCATCAAAGACACAAACAGTCACAAACTTCTTATTGAGACATCGACAAATGCAGAGACACTATTTGTGGACTTCATAGCGGTATATTATATTATCAGGTAACTGTCTCTTCTTGACGTTTGTTTTTTTTTAAACCAGACTACACTTTCCAATTTAACATATTTGTGACCACAAATGACAGTGGGAGAAAATATTGTAACAATGTAAAGCCTGTAAATTGTGTTTCTTCTTTCCTTCTGTCCTTCCTTCCTTCCTTCCTTCCTTCCTTCATTCCTTTCCTCTGTCTTTCTTTCCTTCCTTCCTCCTTTCCTTTTTTCCATTCTCCCTCCCTCCCTCCTTCCTTCTGTCTTTCCTCTGTACTTCCTTCCTTCCTTTCTCCCTTCTTTCCTTCCTTCTTCCTTCCTTCCTTTCCCCCTCCCTCCCTTCTTCCTTCCTTCTGTCTTTCCTCTGTACTTCCTTCCTTCCTCCCTTCCTTCCTTTCTCCCATCTTTCCTTCCTTCTTCCTACCTTCCATCCTTCCTTCCTCCCTCCTTTCCTTTCTTCTTCCTTCCTCCCTTCCTTCCTTCCTTCCTCCCTCCCTTCCTTCCTTCTTCCTCCCTTCCTTCCTCTCTCCCTCCCTTCCTTCCTTGACTTGAGGACAACAGGAGGGTTAATTATAATGAGGCATGCAATTGTGCAGAATTATCAACCAACCTACCTGTTTTTTATTTTTATTTTGTATTTATAAGTCCGATCATGACTTTTGTTGTATTTGTTTTGTCTTAGTCAAACTTTCAGTACAGTGCAAGACTGAATTCAATCCCGTAACCCAGACGGATAAAACCCAGATTGAATAAAACATAAGATTTTTTGTGAAAAATGGCAAAGAATGATTCTATACAGACAGAAGTGCAAAGGTAACCTACTAACTTACATTTATATTTAATTGGAAGATGTTCATTAACTTGCTGTTTTTCTATTATCTTTCTTATTTGTACTTGGTATTCATCACACATGGGGGTCATCTTGCTCTAATGACAGTGCCATGCAGCAAAATTTCATTTGGGGGAAATGTGGGAGAAATTTATGTCATTTAATTAGTGGAGATGGAACAGTCTTCTCTATACTGCAGTCCAATGTTCCCCTTTTACTCATCACAACCATGCATGGAGATGATTTCCCTTCAATGACACTGCCATACGTGTCATACACCAACATTGTAGTTTGGAAAAAGTAGCAAATTTATGCCATTTAATTAGTGGAGATGGAACACTCTTCTCAATTGCAGTCCAATTTCCTGAGTTAAGCTGATGAGATATTAGAAAAAAGAAAAAGAAAACTTGCATAATGCATCTTAAATATCCACGCTGATTTCTAATTTATTACTGAACTACTTACATTGCACCTCCAGGTATTTCTGTGCTTGGAAGTCCTTGACTGCAGGGTGGTCAACAATGCAAACCACAGGTACGCCATCATCCTCCTTGCTAACGGTGAATGTGAGTCGGCTGGTTACTGTGTACATCTTGTCGTAGGACAGCTCAACTTTGGGTTTTCCTGTAAGAGACATTGAAGAAAAGAAGCATATTTAACACAGCAACACAAGTACATTTTTATATTCAGTTCAAACCATAGACTGTATAAAAGAAACCCATTGGTTTGTGGACTGCTGCTCGGAAGCCAATAGTTTCGGATCTGGGCAGCGCCATCTTGAAAATTTCAGGTGGAAAAATAAAAACACGGATTCTACTTATATGGGCATGAAGCGGGAGAGGTTGCTATGATTGCGAGGGCTGGATCTCGAGGACATTGGTCAATCAACCTGTCAATCATGACGTTGCCACGCCCTAATGCATACCCTGCTTTATCGTCAAATATAAAATCAGGGAGGCCAAAATGTCCCAAATGAACATCATACTGCATTGAAGAAGGCTTTAAACTAGCGATTGAGAGCATAAACACATTTTGAAAATGTTTACTGAGATTAGAAATCAAGTGAGAAGTTGGTGAATTCTCCATTGACTTGTATAGAGACAGTCGCCCCCTGGTGGCCTTTTGATAGAATGCAGTTCTAAGTTACTTCCATGTTGACTGGAACTCCCCGCCTGGTTCAAACATGAATGAGGCATAGACAGTTCACAAACTTCACTTTACTGACTGCTGTCTGGCAAGATCCAGTCAGCATTTGCTTACATAAAGATCACAATTCAACAAATCCTCCAAATTAAATGGCAAAATATCTGCACCGTCAAAAACTGTGACAACTGTTTAAAAATACTGTACATAAGTTTTAGCATTGTCATCATAGATACAATAATAACTATGTGGTTAAGGTAATCATGTTCATAGTCATTGTTAGTTCAAAATAAATACTCATGAATTGCTGTCATCTGTGTTTCAGACGTTTTGTTGAACCATCCATCCACCCCCGACCGATAATAAAGTCACCTGATTTCCTTTTTTTCTTTGGACAACAAGTAGTCATGGTTACGGACTGTTATGGTAAAGAAGGAACTCCTGATGATCTCAATTTATTGATCGTTTTAAGGCCGCACCTTTTCTTCAGTCACAAAATTTTGTTCTCCTAAGTTGAACTCTGAACACACCATCGCCAATCTTTCCTAGAAACAGAGAGAGATCCTCCAGGAGAAGCTAGATAATATGTTTTGGGAGAAGCATATCTAAAAACTATCATATCCAAAATGTGAATATGTTCGGCTTCACTGGAGGATTGAAAACATGGAGACTATTCTAAAAGCATTACAGTTTATCTGAACCATCTATAGCCACTTATACTTTGTAAGGTTACAGGGGTTTGGAGCAAGGCGGAGTATAACCTGGACCGGTTGCTCATCTATCACAAGGCTGCCACATATTGACAGACGACCTTTCACACCAACAGCATTCAGAATTTCCAGTTTACAGAACCAGCACTTCTTTGGACTACGGGTGGAAACCAAGGCTTACCACTGACATTCATTTTTTTCCACAGCTGATATGTGATCTACAATGCCAACTTCATGGAGTTAGATTGTGGGTAAAGAGGTGAAAAGTTGGCTCTCAGTTTAAACTAAATACAGTGTTGTTTGTTGTCTTAATAATCTAAAGGTCTCCTCATAGTTTGCTGGTTCGTTGGCTTCCTGCTTCAGGGCTAAATTGATTTTCGGTGCATGTTTTTCACACTAAAGTCATATAATAAAAGCTGGGCTCCAGAGGATTACGCTAGCTTTGCAAAGAAAAATATTAATAAAGTCTACATGCTTTTATACATAAATGTTTTGAAAAATATAACCAAAACTTAATATTTTGGACTTCTGTTCAAACTTTTTCATGTATCCTTGATTCCTCTGGGAGTCCTTTATAAGTAGCGTGTTTTGTTGAGAGGTCAGACCACTAACTTGAAAAAAAATAACAAAGCTGAAATCTTTGGACTCAAGGCTGCGAGCAGGGAAAAAAAATCTCTTGTTAAGGCCTGCCAAAGACAGCTATTGTTTGGCTGCTAGTGCAATGTCTTTCTTCAACTGACCTTACAAAATATGTAGAATGGAAGTGAGGGGGCTGTCCTTGAAAATAGTCAGAGAAGGTGAATCGGTTGGGGGAAAAAAATTGCTATTGTCAAGCACGACTGTGTGAATCACTCATTAGACCAGATTTATTGTGCGGCCATCTTTTCAGCAGCACTGCCAAATCAAAGTAACAGTGTCTGATTAGTGGCTCTGTAATATCACAGACAATATGTTCTCGAACGCAATGAAGAGGATACCTCATCACAGCCATCACAAAATAAGAGGAATAGATGTAGCGTTTTGCAGAGTCGCAAAGTGAGATTGATGATTTTTATCTCTTTGCCCTACTTCCTAAGTGTTGCACTTGTTTGTTTGTATCCCATCAATAACACAAATACTGGAAGCAAACAAATGAAAGCAAACAAAAAAGAAACTTAATATGAATAGTCACATCTATCAGTTGCATCCATCTATCAGTTCATATTTCAGTTTTTAAAATATATACTGAGTGTACATATACCCACTACCCCTACTGCAGCTCAGCCACTCTGGCGATACCGTCACCGTGGTGACAGCTGTCTCTTTGGATGCTGGGAAAGCAAACCTGTGTGATGTGCCTGGTGTAAAGGAACAGGTTGTCATGAATAAATACCACTAGAGGCTTCAGATGCATGCAAACACCTGAAACAGGAACCTGAAGGAGTCTGCTGAAAATCAAAATGTCTTTTGAGATGCATGAACAAGCAGAGAAGAGACAACTTTATTCAAGTCCTGGTTTTCAGTATATCCTTCTTTACATCTTCAGAATTCATTGCAGAAAAAATAAATATGTGCAAGCCTATACACAAACTAAATGTCTATGGGTTTGGATTGGGGACACATGTACAGTTGCAAGTAACTAAGGTAGGTATGTAATAATAGATATAAGCACTGGAGGCACATCAGCTGCTCTCTTTTATGTATATAAGATATTCCTGCAGGTTGCTAGCCAAACCAAACATGAGCCACACATTGTAATGTAAAGCAGTAGGCTGGTAGAGGCTTCTTAGCAACCTGTTATATTAAAAATGACTGCCATAAGGATGATGCATGTAATACTGTACAATCCTAATGCTCAGTTCTATTGTGAAACTTTAAATTACCGAAAGGGGAACTACATTTTGTGAGCTACATTGGGCTTTCGACCTTGTAATCAGTCGTTTTCTCCTCATCTGGAGAGATATCGTCATACAGCAGCCACTAACTCACAACCCCATTTGTGCCACATAGAGACAAACCAAATGAACCCTGCTGTGACTGGTAATCATTCCTAGAAAAAGGGAGACTAGAAAGAGATGGACATCTGGCAGTACTCGAAATGTGCTGCATTAAATATTAATCTGTTCAAGTAGGGCAACAGATTTGTGTCAAACACTTGTTTTTTTTTAATGCAAGTCCACAAAAAGAAGGCAAAAAAACCCACTACCATGCTAGCCAGTCAAGACAATGCTTGCACTAGACACAATAGCTCTGCAATCTAACTCTCTAGCTTGCTGTCAGTTAGTAAAACTAGGTCGCTGCCCAATTAGATTGCACGATTTATTTAAAAGTCACATTTCTGCTAATGAGTCCTGTCTCATTACCGTCTGCAAACCATGCTTCTTTATGGAGTAGCTTGTTCTCCAGCAGACGAGGGTTATGTAAAGGTGGAGCCGCGCTTCCTCTCTGCCTTGGACTCTTCATTCCCTCAAAGGCCAACACTGTCAAGACCGTTTGCTATTGTTAATGGCACAAATGTGCATGTCAAAGTTCCTTAAAGTTGAAGTTGACAGGAAAGATTTGAATGGATTTGTGTTGCCCCCAGCTGAGCATGACAATCTCATTCAACACTACTGCACTGCTGCTCTGCCGGGCTACAATGCTAGTGAGAGGAGTTTATTGGAGGCTTTCCTATGCCATGTCCTATTATGTAGTGACACAGAATGATTATGGTTTTCCTACACTTTTATTTTCCACTACAGATTTAGATTTTTGTACATTTAATACACTGCTTACCAATCATACTTAGACCAGAGCCTGACTTTGGATTGGTGCCAAGTGTCATTGAAAACCACATTGAATTGTCATTGAATTGAATCCAATTGAATTGACTTGTCATTGGTTATTCCAGTGTTTTGTAGATCCTAACAAATACTCAGTTAGACTTCTTTTTCTGAGCCTCCACCACCACATTTCCACATTTTACTTATTCATATTGTTTAACCATCTCATGTTCTGGTGGAGCAAGAAGGGAGTAGTGTCTAGTTAAATAAAATATATGTCTCCAGTTCTATTACTTTGCCCAAAATATTCTTTTCTTCTTACAGTCTTCCCGTTGGGGTAAAGCAGGGTAATTGAAATCACCCTGTGGATGTCTCATAAGACTTGAGGCTAATGGCTGTTCTGGTCCCTGTCAGTCAATGAAGTGCCCTACCTCGTGGCTTTTTTTTTGTCTTTCTTTCCTCTTTCCTTTATTTTATGTTAAAAGAAAAGAAAGCAATGACCTGCACTGTTAGATCCTGATCTGCTTTGACTCCCTTTATTCATGGCTTTTTCACTGCAGTGTAATGCTAAAGAGCTTGAGATATCAGTGTCGGGGCATATGTTAATAAATCTCTAAACAAGCAGGATAAGAGGAAAAAGAAAGAGAATGAGATAAGTGATATAATGGGTCTGTGCATATTAGGAGAAATGGTTGGATTTACACTGGCAAGCATGACAATTGCAACCTTTAAATGATATTTAAGAGAGCCTGATTATCCTTTAAGGTAATTAAGTTAAATTCTAGGGACGGTAAATTAGAAATAAGTCTGCCAGGCAAGGAGCCACAGCTGAAGGCAATATAAGTAATTCTACCCTAGTGTCAGGACTTGAGCACCCTCAGCCATTTTTTTCTCTTCCCATCTTTTTTATTTTCTTGCACTCTTTTGTCTTTCACATTTTCAGCTTCAATAGAGCAATACCAGGTTTCATTTTCATAACATTTCTGCAGTGTCAACTATCAGTGGAGTTAGCTGACACCCATCAGAGAGACACAGTTTCCTAAAGAGCAAGCATTACAATGGCTGCCTAACAAAAGTGATATTGTTGAAATGCCAACAATCATGTCAGTTAAGTTAAATTTGCAAAGTGTATAATGATAAAAGACTGACTTAATTATTGGGTTTGAAATTGTTTTGGGCTGTTTCATCTTCACATCCGTGGTAAAAAATTGATGAAAGCATATGGCAAGCTCCCAAATCAGTGTTGTTAAATGTGAGCATTTAAGTACCACTGGGTATTGTGTTATGAAAAAAAGGGAGAGAAAAAAAAGGAAAGAAAGCATCTATCAATTGCAGAACTTCAAAGAGTGCTGAGCCTATTCTATAAATTGCCATCCATCCCCTACAAGTGTGGGAAAACAACACAGGCATTGGGTTGAGGGTTTTTCTGCCATTCAATAAAACAAGCAAATGAGTATTCTTTGAAAGCTCAGTTAAAACAGGTGTTGAATAGTATGTAAATGAAAAGAATATTACTAAAAGCACATAAAAACATCCTGAAACTAGAAGAGTAGAGTACCAGGTGTATTTGATGTGTGTATCTCATTTTTCTATAAAATACATAGAATGTCATATCACCAGTGGTGTGCGGCCCAATTGTTGAAAAACGCGCGCTAAAGTGCCCTCTTGGGAGCCAAAATGCATGGCTCCGCTCTTGGGAGCCAAAATGCGTGCTAAGGTGTCCTCTTAGGAGCCAGAATGCGTGCTAAGGTGCCCTCTTAGGAGCCAGAACGCGTGCTAAGGTGCCCTCTTAGGAGCCAGAACGCATGCTAAAGTGCCCTCCTGGTTGGCAAAACATGCTAAACTGCTCTCTTGGGTGGCAAAACACGCGCTAAAGTGCCCTCTTCGGTGGTGAGAACGTGATGTATGTGCCCTTTTTTCTCTTTTCACCCCTGCCCTTCAAAAAGTCTGTGCACGCCACTGCATATCACTGATGTATTTATTAAAAACTATGCATTGCCATTAATAACAAAGCAACTACCTGTCTGCTGCACTGTTAGTCTGAATGGCCTAAAGGTATAAGACTTGTTGGCTGCAGTTTGAAACACACAACATTCAAAGTTGCCCCCTCCTCCTCAGCTCATGACCGGGCAAGAGAGAGAGTAGCGGTGGTCAAGTGAACTAGAGATCTGTGAATTAAATAAATAGAGCATTATTTTGTGTTTGTTTCAGGGCGGTTATGTTACATCTTCACAACCCTGTGTGAAAGTGCTGCATTGCCAGATTTAGTGTGGTAGTAGAGCTTCATCCTGTCCGCTGTGGCCTCTCTGCTCTGCGTGTGTGTAGCTCAGCCTCGCCCGCCCTCGGTCAAGCAGACACACAGACCTGCTGCTCTTTATACATCCATGAGGCAGAGAACAGAGAGCAGAGCAGAGCAGAGGGGAGGAGAGAGACGGAGACAACCATGTAACCTAGTTGCTACGCTACGAGTCCTGACCTCACACCCTGCACACTGGTTTTTGGCTGGGGGCTACACTCCCACTGCCTAAAGGCTGACACCTAGAAGTGTCCTGAACACAGCAGAATACTAAAAAAACAAGAAAATACAGACAGAGGGCAGAGTCAGATAGTCTGTAGAAAATCCTGCATAGTATATATCTTGAAAAAAAAGGCAATTGAACTAAAATAAATCAGAAAATCCGTATTGGTGAAATGCATGCTAATGTATTCAAAAGTTGTTTGTCTTAAACTTGGTTTCTTTTTTTGTCTTGTCATTGGGTAAGAGGGAGGCACTCGTTCTTGTAGCCACTAGTTCTTGGTTCAATCAATAACCACTAACATTGGAGAAATCTATGACATTAAGGTACTTCAGTGAAATCAGTGACCAGAGGAACACTACCTTTAAGCTATTCAATATGTACAGACTAAGCATTGCTAATACCTCTCAGTATAACGCTGGTCAGCAGAAACACAGCATTGCTGAAAGTCAACAGTCAATTTTCTTGTGATGTTAACTGCTAGTAGAAAGCCAACAGTGTGCTTTGACCTTGGCACATTTCAGTATTCTCAGTTTTTGAGCTGACCACTAAGGGTTTAATGTGCTGCAGTATAGAGGTGAAGCTGCTCAGGGCCTTCTACACAGCTTCTGATTAGGACCTTTGTTTCAAAGTCTTTACAAAGCTTGCTGTCTGGGTTCTGAGGTGGATCTGCCTGGCAGGGGGCCTGTTCACCCCTGAGCTTTGCTCAGACTTCTAAAGCTCTGCTACCTTTGATGAAGGCATGAAAGTTGTCATGGTGCCAACAGGCTCTGGCCACCAGTCCATATCCACATTGCTTTAATGGAAACTATTTGAAGTCGCAGCACAGCTCCATTTAAAAAACAACAGCACTGATGCAAGTATTAAACACAGAGAGCCAGTTATGGAAGAGAGAAGCTAGACCAAGAAACGGTTCATTTATAACCATGGCATAAAGGTTTAAACAATGTATGAGCATGCAAAAGCACCTGAAGGGACAATGTACACACCTGTACTTAAACTACAATGAAAACTCAAACACAAATAATAAATAAAATACCTTTCTCTTGGAATTAATTTTATTCCCTGTTGACTAACATAGTATATACAATAATTAATGACGTGACAAAGTCTGCAGGTTGTGATGATCGACAAAAAAGCACAGAAGATTTGGTTGTTTTTTCCCAACCACAAGTCAATATTATTAGTGTCGTTCTAAAGTTCACGGAGAAAGGATCTATCAGGTTATCAGGTCTATCAGAATAGTTAAAAGCATACAAGGTGGGATTTATGCCAGAGTTTCATGTCTTTCATCTCCCCTTCTCTCTGATTCAACTCTCTGAACTTTCACTCAGATATTCGGTCCTACAAAAGTGCCTTATTGTGTTAAGAGACCTACCTGGGAGCTCCTTATCTCCCTTCATCCATTTGATGGTGGCAGCAGGCTTACTGCTCATAGCAGTGCAGGTCATCTCTGTCTCGTTACCCTCACTCAGGATCTCATCCCGGGCCTCGATGATGGGGTTGCCTGGGGGAACTACAACAGGACACAAATACAACTCTGTAAAACACATTGTTCATTTCTACATCCTCAATATTACAAGCTGATGTAGACAACAGAGTGGACACAGGCGATACGGATGGAAAACTGATATCTTCAAACGTATTATGTTAATTAGATATGTTAATTAGTACAATATGCTAACAATGGACATTTCAGAAACATCTGTTCGCAGTTAACTAGCAGAAATGTGTTGATAACATATTCACATTTGTTACTTATTTATTAAATTAACAAGTAAGCTTGACTATATTTAACAAATATGCAACAGGCATACTGATTATGTCCATATAATATGTAAATATATAAAAAAATGAAACAAGAAACAAGCAAATATGGAAAAAAAAACATTAAAACTCAAATTAATTGCAGTTATTACAGTAACACAGTTTAACATTACTGAACCATAGCTAATGAAATTTCCTGTTCCAAATTAAGCATCACTTTAGCTGCTCCCTTGCACTTATACTGCGTCTCAACCATGTTGCTCAACATATGTGTGTGCTGTTTTCCACAGTCTAAATGTTTATTAAAAGCCTTTACCTGTCTGCTATCAATAACATGGAGTGTTTGTGTGTATATGTATTTGTGTGTGTGTGTGTTTTGTTGTTGTACTTAGCACGGTGATGTCAGCGTAGGCTTCCTGCGGGGGGTCTGTGTAGAGCTGGCAAACATATCGACCCTCGTCTGACAGCGAGACATTAGACAGTGACACCCGCAGCTCGTTGTCTGAGAAGTTCACCAGCTGGAAGCGAGCATCTTTTAGTGCTGGAAGAGAAAAACACAAAGCGCTGTTTATCATTTGTGGCATATTTATACACACTGGACTTACATATATGCATATAATAACAGTAAGTAATTAAATCTATACATAGTAGTTAACCTTTGTGTGCTGTTGGATAATAATGATAGTTTGTGTTTGATGCATTTGATGAATCATGTAGGATTTGGAGCCCTTTTTTTTATCCCTTTTGTTATTTTAGCAGCCCATAATGTAATTAGACAAATTAAACATTAATACATCAGCTGACTTCATTTTCCTTGGGCCTTTTTCCATGATCTGCCAGGCAGTCACAGTAACCATCTTTAGCTCTACTTCTTCTTTTTCATTGTTATTTGGATTATTTTTAATCTAAATCTGGAGAACAGACATCAACAAACATTTTTTTTTAACCACTCCAATTCCTCTTCAGTCATCCACTCCTCGTCTAACATTCATGCCTGAATAGTGATCTCTCTTTTCACCTTATTTATTCATCTTGACATTGTGTTCATGTTAGCCAATTTCTGTTTGGTTTGGGGTAATCAGTCGTAAGTGGTGTATCTACTCCGCCTACATCATTTTCAGTCGACATATGGAAGCTGCGGTCACTGCTGCAGGAAGTAGTTAACATTTTTCACCATGATAAAAGTCCAAAATGTAGAGGTTGTCATTTCTGTAAGTCGACTGCGAACAACTTCTACTGCTGTGTTCATCTAATCTTTCTGTTGCAATTCTTTTTTAATGGATGTAGCTGTTTGGCAAAGGACAATGATGCTTCTTTACTTAATCCCACCCGCAGAGCTCAGATTTGACCTATTGGAAAATGAACACTTACATAACTGTCTCTCTCTCTCCTAGTGTGTATTGCCACTCTGGACCAATTTGTTTTAATGTTGCTTTCCATGATCTCAGCAATTACTATGGAGAGAAAATAAAAGCAGAGTTGCATTGAGCTGCAGGTTTCCTTTAAGGTTTGATCCATAAAGCAAAAAGGGAGGGGGCTGCAACTAACTATTGATTTCATTACTGATTTATCAGCTAATGATTCTCCTGATTAATTATTCAGTCTGATTAAATGTCATCACAATTTCCTCTATCAGGAAGTTGCTTGTTTTGTCCAATGTAAATATATATTCTGTTTACTTTCACATAAAACAAAGAAAAGCAGAAAATCCATCAAATATTTTACATTTTTGACAGATTCTTTTTCTTATTAGTAATCAAGACTATCCAATGAGATCAGCAGGAAACAATATATCACCAAATATATGATCAATGTATCTGTTTTTAGCAGGTAAACTAAACAGCTGCTGTAGAGGTATAAATACATTCAGCGCACACTATTATTATTATAGTCTACAGTTAGCCAGTTAGCTGAGTTAGCCGCCGAGCTAGCAGCAGAGTTTGCAGCAGAAAGCTCTCAAACGTAGCATCCATGTTTCTGGTAGAGGTGGTGACTTTGATTGACAGGTGACACTCGGTAGGGGGCGGGGCTTCAGCGGACTCTGCGGCCACGCCCACAGCGTTTGGTAGCAGAGAAAAAGGCTGAGTTTTTCCACAACTTTGAAGCCTAATTTCATATATTTGGCGATTTTTTTAATCATTCAAATTTGGCAGGGTGGTTAACAACACACTTTTCTGTGGTATGTCAAACTGAGAACACATATTTATTCTTACTTTACACAGACTGCACTAATATATGTTGGCTGTTGCTAGTCATGCCAGGTACACAGTGATTCTCCAGTTAATCTGTGTGAAAATGATACAGATTATATTGAGGAGTAACCAAGAAAACTGCAGGATAATTTATGTCCTAATTTAGGTCAGCACTGTTGCGAACCAGTTTTAAATATAAATATGTCACCGATATGGTTTGTCTTTGCTTAATATGAGATTTTATATAAACACAATAGGCAAAATTCCACAATTGCAATGTCTTTTATTGATGCCTCTGTGTAAACCATGAAAACCTATTTGATGAATTATATCAGAGAGGCTCCCAGATAGGATCTTGTTTTTCTGGTGTGCTCATCAGACGATGCAAATTAAATTGGGAAACTCTGTATCTTTTTAATTCCATGTGAATAATGGAGTTCGACAAGGTGGTATTTTGTCTCCTTTTCCTTTTAGCGTCTATATGGACGATCTGTCAATGCAGTTAATTCTCTCATTAACCACCTTATGTTCGCAGATGATTTAGTGATTTTCTGTGCATGTAGTGCTGGTCATCAGTTATTGACGGTATCCTCACAATATAGATATAGATTTTAACATCAAGTATAATACAAATAATCATAATATTATGATAGTCAGAGGAAGGAAAAGATAGAAAATTAGTATTTCCTGAAGTGTGTAATGAGGCTGAGTATTTGGGCCATAACAAAACAGGTGATCTAGCAGTTGATAAGGACATTTACAGATAGTATCAAAGTTGTCCACAGATAAGGAAGCATGTGGAGACTCAATGTGGTGGCTCATAATAACAGTATGAGGCTGCTGCTTAAAGCCTCCATGTTATATATAGACATACATACAGGTTAACTGAGAGTATTTCAGCTTTAACCAACCCTGAACTGAGTTGCATCAGGTTCTTGTCTACAAAGTGGAACCAACAAAGCGTTCTAGCCTGAATCACAGTGTGATCATTGAGGATTGCCTTTTGGGTTTTTTTTGGGTTTTTTCTTCATGTATTTATTTTTTTCTCCTTCTTTTTGTATTTTATTGTGCTATGGAGCCTGTTTCTGTGTCTTAATATGTTTTTATCCACAGTAGAGCCATTCATTATGATGCATATAAATAACAAATTCATTTTATTACTGTTGCTTGAGATAATTCATAATATAATATACAACGATAATGGCTCATCATTGTCTTTAATTGTAGTTGTAATAGTTTCACACAAAGCCATTAAGCACAAACCCAAGAGTCATTTAGCAGCCATGGTTTCTCTGACACACACACACACACACACACACACACAAACACAAACACAAACACACAAACACACACACACACACAGACAAAGAAAAAAATCAATTCTACAGGTTTTATGGACAAAGATGCCCACAGGTCAGTTTTGCTTTGAGTGACTTCAAGCATATCTAAAAAAAAAAAAGAAGAAAAACTTTTCGGATAGAGAAAAAAAAACCCCTGCAATCTAATTAGTCTCCAATCAATCACAAAGCAAAGTGATGTAACAGTATGCAGCAACCGAAAACAAAGGAGAGAAAATGTAGGCACAGAGGACACAATTCAGATGCTGATAACATCCGATGGACATGGTAGAGTAATACCGCACACGCTTACAACATGGCTTGTATTAAAAGAGGATTACCCTTGGCTGTCCTTTAGTTGGCCTACAGAGGAATTGAGGACAAATCCATAAATCCTGTCTCTCTTCCTCATCTGTAGCCACTTTCATCTTGCCCAACCTTGTTTGCCCACCAGCCTGAGCATACTCTATCATCAGTAATGTAGAATGACAACATGTGGTCAAGATGAAAGCCTACCTGTCTACATACCCCCATTCGATGCTCTGATAAATTCTGCTCTGATTGACACAAACTCCCGAGCTCTTTGCACTATGCGCTCTCTCTCAGTATAGATCTGTGTGCTCATCCTCTGGCTCTTGTTTTTTTTTTTTTTTTTGCTCAAAGTCTAAAGCATTAAAATGTGGAGACTCCTGACACAGAACACCTCAAAACAGACATAAATAGACAGAACCCCCCACCACCACCACCACCACCACCAAGTATTTCACAGATGATGAACAGGAGGAAGACGATGCCGCTGTACGAGCCATACAGTATCTGCCTCAAATGTCAAGAGATATACATGGAGAGAGTGATTGAGTCAGAGGAAAAGAGGAGGAGGAGGAAGAGGTGGTGGGGGGGGGGTTGCTAGGGAGAAGCAAGAATACTAATCACCACAATTGATTTTATGCATCATTAAACAAGAACATCAGAAGCATTTTAAGTGATACCATAAGGCTGACTGGTGATGAGCCCTTTCGACACCACATTAAGGGGAGAAATGTAAGAGGGGGGGGGGGAAATCTACATCTAAAAATTCAATTTCAACATACATCTACTGTATGCTGAAGAGAAAAGAAGCGAGAAAAAAAAAGGAAAAAAAGGTCATGATGTGGGTGCTCTGTACAGTACATGAGATATGATGCTGCCGTTCATCCTGCCTGAAAGGTCTGTTCTTGAAAAATGAAGCTCAGAGGAAGTGAAAACAAACCAGGAAAAGCTAGAACAAATGTCTGAAAATGCAGTAGAGACAACACGGCTATTTTTCATGCAAATGCAAATTTCTTCCTCATACAAGATCCTCACATTCACCACCAAAAAAAAAAAAAAAAAAAAAAAACCCTAAATGGCTGGTTTCCATTAGCACAGCTATTAGTTTCTTTTGTCTAAGCACAATGAAGCCCTTATTGTGGCACATGAATAATATACCCCTAATTAGTGTGGCTCATTCAAAAGACTTGTTAGCCCTTATTAAAATGAGAGGTCAGCCTCTAATCCTAATGATTTAATTAATTTAAATGTTCTCAGATTCAAACATGCCAATGCTGCATTATGAAGATGCGCTGCAGAAAGCATATAACCTGTTTTTATAGACCGAGCCTCTGTGGAGGGGGAAATACTTTATTTGTACCGTTATGATGGAGATTAATGATCGAAGGGCACTGTGATAAACGCTGTGTGATGGTTTAAGGGCAGTGGCAGCAGAGTGCACAGAGGATATCTCTACAATCCAATGTAGCTAGTATAGTGGAAACTGTGTTTTTTCCTGTTATTAAAGGAGAAACAGGCTCTGTTCCAGCGTAAGTGGCTGCTGCAGTAGGTAATCTCTAAAATGCTGGACTGCATCAATTAGATATTCACAGAGGGCATGGATAGAAGTGGGAAAATTACTAACAATTTGTGGATTTAAACTGAAGCCATCAGCAAAAAATACTCTGACATCTGACAGAAATATAGTAAGTGAACCAGATTTGGCACAATTGAATAACCCAAACCTTTTCTTTTCACCTTTAGAGCAACCTGAGATTCCTGTTATGTTCCATCTAGTTTCACATGTTCCTGTTTTTGGAAAAGTTGTTGAGTGAATTTGAGAATTTGAGGTTTGATGACTCCAAAAGTAAATCTGTGCAATCCAGCTCAACTTAAAAGACGAGATGGGATGCAACTGTGAAGGTCAATTGAGGAAATGATTTACAAACTATAACTGTCACATTAAGGCTGCAGTTCGTCAATCACCTTTTGACTGTACTTTTACTTAGAGTGGAGCTTCTTTGTTGTTTTGGCAGTGTATCTAGATTGAAGATGTTTTTCTGTGTCAAGGACAAATGATTGGTGGCTCTACAGATGATGGGATCACTTTAGGACTGACTGGTCTTGTCTTTAAGGAAAATGACTCCGTTTGTAAAAATCCTGTCTGAGTGGCATTATAAGAAAGTTTTAAATGCTTCTCTAAGCTTTTTACACTTTTGTTTTGAACAAGACGATTGAGTGACGTCCTGCCAACTTAAATTTTCACTTGACACAGAAGGTGCATCAGCTGTTGCTTTGAGTGATTATCTTCATGTTTTTTTATGTCAATCAAAGATATGCAGATGGGAGAGTTCTTTAAGTCAAATTGCAACAACCTGTACAAGTGAGTCAACTTTATCATTTTGTAGTGCTATGCATGGATGTAGCTTGGTATCTAGCTAGCTACTGTATAAAATAATGTCCCCGCTCCTAATCATCGACTTTACGGCTACAACAATAATCATGGGGTTAAAATTAGGTGAAGATCATAGTATCTTTTAAAAATTGCTTTCATCCACCCCTTTTCCTCCTCTGAATTTGAATTTCTTGACATTTACACTATATCAACTGCGGCACTGCTCGGTGTAAAAATGACTACAGCCACTAGATGGCGTTTGTCAGTCATTTGCAACTGACATTATGACCTTCTGTGTTGTTTTTCTCCATTCAGATATGATTTCTGTCCAAATAACAGTAGTTCTTGAAAAAATAGGTAACAAAATAATCAACCAGAAACCTGCATCTGGGTCCAAGAACCTGTTCCTTTAGCCAATCTGACAGAAAATGATTTAAATCTTACTGTAATAATGTAATTACTTTTAAATATCTTACAAACAGAAACAATATATATCTAAGGAATATTACCTCCTTTACATAACTCATACTTTGCATTGGGAAACTCCCATTGTTCATTTGAATGAAATGAAATATTTGGTAAGTCAACAATTTGAGAAATCCTTTGCCAATCGCGTGTAATCCATTTGACTACAGCATTTCTCAAAGATTTCTCATATAATCTCCTTAGCTATCACTTCTAAATAAGGCATAGTGGTTTAAGCATGGGGCTGAATAAACAAGTACTTGCTAATACACATTGAAAAGGAACACATGGGCATTGTAGCAGTCTGACAAGGACACATTTCCCCATGTGCAAGGTTTGGGACAACAACAACACTGTGGGGCACAAAGAGATACAAGGACAGATAATAAAGAAAAGTCTGGTTTACACAACAGGGTCGATCACAGTGGTACACATCAGAAAAAGAAAAAAAAAGCCAGGCATCACTGCAGACAGTTCTTTTATTGTTGCGTCACAGCGTACTACAATACACACTTCACACTTCACTGTCTACTTTGAACAAAAATAGAGGGTGACCTTTAGTTTCTTGCTCTTTTTGCCCCGTTCTTCTTCTCTCTCTTGTTCTATCATATCGGATAGCATGAGAAGGACATCACAGATGCCTGACAAAGGTAATTGATAGTTAAGCCATTGGATAAGAGAAGACTGTCCAGACTCTGAAAGGCTGTAAATTATCTGATCTGTCAGGATTTTACAGCAGATGGTGATGAAGCAAATTTAAAGGGACTGATAAGACAATACAGTAGAGCTGTCCTAAACTACAGCCAAGGGGACTTTGCAAGGTAAGCTGACAAAGTGAAAGTGTAACTTCCTTCTCTGGATATGTTCTATATTTGTCTTATTCAAGTTTCTAAGTGCAATGAATCAATTATACTGTGCATGCTGGTATTTCAGTATATTTGGAAAAATAATAACACTAATGAGTGTCAGTGGTCATGCTGATTACTGCAGGCAAACAGCACACTTGCTTTAACTCGAGTCAAGGAAGGAAGGATGGAAGGATGGAAGGGAGGAAGAAGGAAGGAAAGGAGGGAGGAAGGAAGGAAAGAAGGACAGAGGAAATAAGGAAGGTAATGGGGAGGGAGGGAGGAAGGAAGGAAGAAAGGAAGGGAGGAAAGAGAGGAAGGAAAGAGAAGGAGGGAGGAAAGAGAGGAAGGAAGGAAGGAAAGAAGTGAGGAAGGAAGGAAGGAAGGAAGGAAGGAAGGAAGGAAGGAAGGAAGGAAGGAACAGTCAAATCAGACGGGGTCAATTTGACCCGGAAAGACGACGTGAAGGTTAATGAACCCTACTATGTGTGCTGTGAGAACACTATGCATCATTTTGGGGTATAAAACTGTAAATGTGAAACACCAAACAACACAAAGGGCCAGTTGAGTTTAACACTGAGTGCAGGGGTTGTGTACAGTATAGTGCAACATAAGGCTGTCACCATTTTGAAAAAGTCAAGCTTCAACTGATTTGAACCAACAAGTAATTTGTTTGACTTAATTTGAACACGACCGGTATACTCTACTGTGTCAGATATCATTTGCTGTGATTTTCTAAATAGTTGGCAAACAGCTTTATATTAGAAATATATAACGACAATTTACTACGTTGCTCCTATAATATTTCCACACAGTGTTTCTCAGATGCTTTGGTATCATGATTATCTGATGAGCACTGCTTTTGCTCACTAGTGTCCTCAATTTTTTATGTATCAGCTGATTGTACTGATAGTCAAACACAAGCAAAAGGTCAAGCTAATTTTAAGAGCCCCCTCTGCTGGGTCACCTAACCACCTGTTCAAATGTTTAATTTTTCCCCATCTTTGAAGCAAAGTTTGGACTTCAAAATAAAATCCCTACTGTGCAAAATGAGAGCAGTACACTAAATATGTGGATTTAAAGCTGTGTGCACAGTTAAAGGATATTTGGAAATCAGCTTCCAAAATGACAGTCTTTGTAATGTAAAATGCCCTTATTGTCTTTTCCCTGGTGTTTCATTGCTGAGACACAGCTCAGGAGGGATACATCCATGTAGCCACACGTTGGCAACAAACCTGCAGTGACTGCCCATATATATCGAGTTGACTGACAGCATTATATAAGCTTTGGCTAAACTTTTGGATGCATTTTGTGTATTTTGTTCCCTATCGTTTATGGTGTAGGTGCTTTTTGGCTGGTATAGAGGGATGATTATAGAAACCAATAACGCTTTCAATGTACATACCGCAACAATTTCAGTGAAGATTTTATTAAGATGGATTCAAAAAAACACAAACCTATCCTTTCATGTTTGAATCTAACCCTCTTAAGATCATGTCCCATCTCATAGTAGCAGTCAGCACTTATAATTTTAAATACTAAATGGATGGCGTATACATAGCACTTGCACTACCTGAGCAGGACAAAGTGCTTTACAAAGCCTCTCATTCGCCCACACACACACACACACACTCACTCACGGCAGCGGATCCGCCTTGCCTGGCCAAAAAATTACATTCAAATGAAGAAAAAATTGGAAAAGGCTGGTTATGAGTCTGGGAACTGGTTGTGCAAACACAAGCTATCATCCATCAGGCTGCTGTGATCACTGCATTGAAATGTAGTGACAGTAAAGGTAAAATTAGAGTGGATGAAAATTGAGATGAAAATAAATTTAAAACAAAACATTAGAAAAAGATGAATCAATGCATCTTTTAATGGCTTTCCTCCCCCATTTTTCACCTCCACTGACTACATGATTTTAATTCATGTGAGATTTTCTTTTCCCCCTCTCTCTTGATTCACCTTCATTTTCTCTCTGCATTTCATTTGAATAGTTTTTCCTCCAGCCCCAGCCGAAGATGACTGCCATCCAGAGAGAGCAGGAGATGATGAGTGCAGCTCGCCTAAGTGGCTGCAATCAATTGTGATTAGTGGCTGCCGCTACTTTTTGAGAGGAGCACATCAAAGTTTTATTATTGAGTGTCAGAGTGGGTGAGATAGGGTGGGGCGGGGGTAATTACATTCTTACAACCAACCTCCTCCCCACTCTAGGTAGAAGTCCAGGTTTCCAAATTGCTCCAGTCACCACCAAAATATGGGAGTGCTTTGGATTCTGCTCTCATGTTGCCCTCAGTATTATTATTATTATTATTATTATTTTTATTCTTATTGCTACTATTATTATCATTATTGTTATAATTATTCAATAGAGAATTACTTTTAACTACTATTAGAACAACTTTACTAATTCTTTCCCATGGGGATCATATTTAAATCTAATGTAATCCAAACTAAATTAGTTTTACTAATGAATTAAAATAATTGCCCTTTACATAAATTACTTAAAGACCGTGTAAAGTGAATTCAAACATTTTCTTCTAAACTCATTAAATAGGTCATAAATGTATTTCTAAAAAAGGTGTAAAAAGCATTTCAACCATTTAGATTTGAATTGTGGAGCTAGGCTTCACAAACTGTGTTTCAAGATTTCTGTGTTCAGGATTTAGTGATTAGCATAAACCCGCCCCTGCTGCTGTAGAGGTATAAATACATTCAGCACACATTACTACTACTACAGTCTACAGTTAGCCAGTTTGCTGAGTTAGCCGCCAAGCCAGCATCTGAGCTAGCCGCTGAGCTAGCGTCAGAAAGCTCTCAGACGTAGCGTCCATGTTTATGGTAGAGGTGGTGACTTTGATTGACAGGTGACACCACGCCCACAGCGTTTGGGAGCAGAGAAAGAGGCTGAGTTTTACACAACTTTGAAGCCTAATTTCATATATTTAGCGATTTTTTTAATCATTCAAATTTGGCAGGGTGGTTAACAACACACTTTTTTGTGGATGTCTGAAACAATCATTCAACATTAAAACTCAATTCAACTGTATTTTAATATTATCATAATAAAAAGACTTAAACATTATTATACATGAAGTTTGTAGCCTCTATTTAGTTTTAGTAATACTGTTTTCAGCAGAAAAGATGAGATAAGCTGAGTCTATGCAATCTCCTCGGTACCAAACAGGAAGAAGTCAAAGCAAACAAAAAGTCAAACATTTTGCAGCAAAGAGCCAGATTTATTTATTTTTTTTTAGTAATTGGCAGGATGGAACTGGAGCAAAAATGAGTGTGAAAGTTGGACTAGCGTTTGTCAGGTGGCCAGAAAACTTCACAGCAATGCCTACACTCCTCTTCTCTTCTCTGTCTGCTGGATGTCTAGATAGGAAACCACTTGGCAACATGTTTGCCATAATAACATGATAAGACGATGATGTATCAGGGCTCTGTTGCTTTGAGTGAGTTCTGACCCCCAAGAGGCATAAATCACTTCACCTCCAGCTGTAAATCCAATAAAATGCTTCTAAAATTTAAAATTTAATGCACAATAAGTTGGCTGCTTGAAAATACCAAGCAAGGGCGACTTGAAAGACTCGTGTATATCAGCCAAGTTGTTCCAGTTGGACTCCTTCCTGCTGTTTCAACTTGACATTAACATGCTAGCCCTCTTTCAAGTTTGAAGATGATCCAACAGTTACTTCTTGTTAAAGATCCTGGTCACAAGTAAAAACAGATCAGTTTTTGATTCAGAAAGAGCCAAAAAAAATATCTTTGCTATGAGTGCTGACATGTCAGTAAGGCGGTGAGTGTGATATTTTATCATGTGGCTTTGACAGCATTTTTGATCATCAAGGACATGAGCCAAGACACTGCTGTCTGCTCATGTTTGTGCAACAAAAACAATGCAGAAGCTCCATTACTCATTCATTTTCATTTTCAACGGCTTGGTTTTGTAAATTATGGACCCCACATGACTCAATTTGTTTTAAATAGAAGTTAATATCACTGATCACAGTAGACTTAACCCTCCTGTTGTCCTCGAGTAAAGGAAGGAAGGAAGGGAGGAAGGAAAGGGAGGAAGGAAGGGAGGAAGGAAGGCAGGAAGGGAGGAAGGAAGAAGAAAGGAAAGGTGGAAGGAAGGAAAGGAGGGAAGGAAGGAAGGAAGGAAATGAGGGAGGAAAGGAATGAAGGAAGGAAGGAAGGTATAGGAGGGAGGGAGGGAGAAAGGAAAAGAGGAAGGAAAGAAGGACAGAGGAAAGAAGGAAGGGAGGAAGGGAGGGGAGAGGAAAGAAAGCGAGAAGGGGGGAGGGAGGAAAGAAGGAAGGGAAGGAAGGAAGGACAGAAGGAAGGAAGAAAGGGGGATGGAGGAAGAAAAGAAGGAAGGGAAGAAAGAGAGAGGAAGGAAAGAAGGAAGGACACAAAGAACGAAGGGAGGAAAGAAGGAGCAGTCAAAACAGTCAATTTGACCCGGGAAGTGGAAGCTCCATTACTCATTCATTTTCATTTTCAACGGCTTGGTTTTGTAAATTATGGACCCCACATGACTCAATTTGTTTTAAATAGAAGTTAATATCTGATCACAGTAGACTTAATGACAATTGTATTTTCTTGCAATATCAATTAATTAAAACAATAATCAGGTCAAATTATGTCTCTTTGCACAATCCAATCATATCCTTCATAAGGGAATATTTTATTTTATTTTCCTCTTGCTACTCAAGCTGCCTCATTAAGCTGTTTTCACATGAAGCCTTTTAGTCTGAACCCCGCTGACCTTCAGTGGACAGATCACCTACTGCTAAAGAAGCTGCAACCCTTCCCGTCCTCCACAGGAGAACGAGGGCAGCGTTTGAATACCAGTCCTCAAGTGTTCCTCTTAGCTTTTTACACAAGAGACCATTTAGGGTGTTTGAAGAAAATACCATCTTTGATTTTAGTAAGTGATATCAGAAGTGTGTGCCTTTGTTGTCATGTACACAGTAAGTATGTTGAAAAAGAATAAGAGGGTAAACAAAGCTATCAAGAAACCAAAAAAAAGCTCTTGGCTAAAATGTTAAATTGCATCTAGTGTTTCACTAATTGAGCTTTATAATATTATTAGGCGAGAGATTGTACATTATTTGGAATAAAGGCTGCAGTATAAATAGATGCTTCTACATCTTTATTCATCAGCCTTATTCATGCTACAAGGGAAAACAGTTTTGCATACATAAAGTCAATGTTAGAGGTTTAATGCAAGCTGTTTAATGTGCCCAGAAATTAATTAAATTTTAAATGCATTCAATTTGATCAACCTAAATATTTAACATTAGCTTCAAATGAAAAGTTGGGTTAGGTTTAGGGTTAGATGATAGAAGTCTCATAATGCTAATGATGAGCCTTCCAGTTATTAACAATTAGGAGGAAGGTCAAGACTTAAGTCATATATAACACTGTATGTTCTGCTTATAATAACTAATTGATATTATATATTGATATTAATATAATTTGTGTAATGTAATGTAAACATAGACTGTAAAAAAGAAATGGACGTAACATCCGTGACGTCACCCATTGGTTTGTGGACTGCTCCTCGGAAACCAATAGTTTCGAATATGGGCAGCGCCATCTTGAAATTTTCAGGTGCATGCTGGGAAAAATAAAAACACAGATTCTACTTATATGGGCATGAGGCGGGGTCATGGGCGGAGTGGGGAGGTTGCGATAGGTTGCGAGGGCTGGATCCCGAGAACATTGGGCAATCAACCTGTCAATCACGACATAGCCACACCCTAATGCATACCCTGCTTTATCGTCAAATATAAAATCGGGGAGGCCAAAATGTCCCAAATGAACATCATACTGCATTGAAGAAGGCTTTAAACTAGCGATTGAGACCATAAACACATTTTGAAAACGTTTACTGAGGTTAGAAATCAAGTGAGAAGTTGGTGAATTCTCCATTGACTTGTATAGAGACGGAAGTCCTTTTGACACCAAAACGGTCGCCCCCTGGTGGCCTTTTGATAGAATGCAGTTCTAAGTTACTTCCGTGTTGGCCTCATTTCAGAGGACCAGAACTCCCTGCCTGAATGCAAAAGTTGCTAAATCTCAGACAATATTGGTATTGAAAGAATTGTTTCTTAAATTAAAGAACAACATTGTATAATATGTTGCTCAGAAATGTGGCAGTTTGAGCTCCAGTGTATCAGATGAATGTTCACCTGAATGGAGCACAACAGTATTAATTTGTTTTATTATGTTGTGGAAACATCACCATCTGTGTGTATAGTTACTGACAATAAGACAATAACATGAACATGGTGAACCAGTATTCTCACACTGATTTGCTGCTGGAAAATATGTTGAGAGGAATATTGTGTTTATTGAAGGCAGTGCAGGGGACTGGAGGATATTAAAGCTGCATCGAGCTGGACTACAGCAAAACCTTAAGGATCACTCCTCCAACTTTAGACATCACTTTACTAGTCAGAGTGGAGAGTACTAGTCAGCCTGCGAATACAGTTGTATTATATCTTCTCTGGCTCTGGAGGAGCTTTGCCAAGTCTGGGAAAATATCCCCTGATAAAGTCATCTTGGTTTGGGGAACATGAGACCACCTCCCAAAAGAGATCACTACAATCCTTGTAGAAGCTGTAGAGTAAAAAGCTACATGCCCTAGCTGTGAGTCAAGGAGTTTGAAAGATGTGGGCATTTGAATTTGAAAGACACTTTTGAGTTGGAAATGTATGCTCTGATGTCCTTTGATATTGACCCATATTAGGAACTAAAAAATAGAGATGTTCTTATTCTCTCCTCTCTTAAAAGTTACTAATTTTAATGAATCTGCATAACTAAATAGCTCCAATAGTCCTTATTGACTGAAGTTTTTCAGCATCTGGAGCATTGCTGTGAAGATGCATAAAAATGCAGTGCAACACATTCCTCCTGAGAACAGAACTGAAGAGTGGATCAGAACTGCTTTGGTTGGACATGAAGTGTTGCAGTAAGGTTACTAATCAGTGACCACGTCGGGTTACTCTGCATGTAACTACAGCCAATTTTCAAAGCACTCCTTTCCTCCCTCTCTCTCTCTCCCATCCTTACTCTCTCCTGCTCTCCATCTCTCATACACACACACACACACACACACACACACAAACATAATCCACCGCTGTGGATTTCAGACGAAGATGGCAGATGTGATATTTTGAAGGGGGCAGTGTTGTTTTGAGGCAGCTTGGTGGAGGCCATGTCATAATGAAGCAGTGCAGCTGCAGCAAAGTTGCCTGGGAGGGATCACATGAGATCAAGGAGCTTCCCGTCAAAGAACACCTTGCCCTTGACAGCCGGCTTGTGGGAGTCGGCTCACTGTGGCTCGGCACAACAGCAGATAAATAGCGAGCTCAGTTTAGCATACGTATGAGGAGTCTCTGTGAGTGTGCCCTTGTATTGTATGTAGGGGGTGTGTTTTGTAAGGCCGTAAATATAACTAAAGACTTGGTGGTGAGTGTGGAGGAGGGCCTGACACTCATCTCATCGGGGGTATTGGAGGAACTGGCGGGTTAGAAAGTAGAAATAAAAACAACAAAAAGTCATGGGAGCATAAATAGTATGTTTTTGCTCAAGAAAGAGGTCAAAAACATATAGAAACACACTGTTTTAGGGGTATTTGAGGTGCCATAACATCTGGGGAGCTAATTATATTCACCATGTAGGATAATGTTACAGCATAATGTGCCAGACGGAGGTCTTATAGTATTAAATAAAACACTACAAAGCATGGGAATTTACAAATTAAACTTTAACCTTACTTTTATGCTTTCATTTCATTTTCTATACATTCTTTCAGTTTTACCAGTCCCCATATAAACCAAACTAAGCAATATTTTAATACTTCTGAGATATTTCAGAATTATTTCTGATAATTAACACAGAGCAACATTAGCACTATCTGTCCACTTGATGTACAGTTGTGTGAAAAGTTTTAGGTTTTAGATGTTTAAACTCTTATCCATTATGCAATGTAATATATTCTGCAGCATGACCATTGACTCTATATAAATATGGAAAAAGCTTATCCACTTCCTACTGCTATGCAAAAGTGAAGCCAATGTATTTCCTTTACGGGAGCGGCCATTTTGCTTGTGCTCATTTGGAGCCAGAGACTGAACTATGGAGTCAGGTGGCATAATGACCTCAGCCGCCCTGCTGCCTCACCCGGGTTTGACAGTGGCTTTTACAGCTGTCAATCATGATGTCACACCACCATTTTATATAATTAAATAACTAATTAAAAACAAACTCTTCAGAAAAATGTGCTCAAGGAAAATCATAAGCGTGATGAGAACTACCTAAAAAATATAAATGTATTTGATGTTGGCGTTGATTTCATTAGTTTGACTCATGTCCACTAACATGATATTTATGAGCTATACCGCAGCCAGCCACCAGAGGGCGATCAAACTTTTGGGGAGCTTTCATAATGACCATCTTGAAGTACAAAGACCATGATGGCAATGCATCCTACATTCAACCAGAGTCATAAATAACTATCTACAGAGACAAGAAGAATGAGAAGTCCAAGAACAAATGGTTTGGGCCCCCACGGAGCTCTGATCTCAACATCTTTGAGTCGAGACAAAAGCAGCTGAGACCCCTAAATCCACAGGAGGAGGATTGTGTGCAAAGTCCTCTAACCTCTACTTACCAAGTACCATAAAAAAACCTGTAGGAGAGCTGCTCCTGAGGTTGTTTTTGAAAGCATCCTCACTTTTAGCACCTATAACATTTGAACAGTACTGTATTTTAGTCCAATATTCAATGTTTAGATGTTTTTTTATGAATCTGCTAACCAGCTTTGTTGCTAACCTTGTTTACCTGCTGTATCATTAGGAGCGTTGCATTTTAGCATACTGGTTTTCTATCTCAGGAAACCCAATCCGACATAAGGGCTCAGCCTCAGAGCGCTGTGTTTTTTCAATCGGTGTCATCACTGTTGCAGCACTTCATGTTTCAGACACTGCACGAGTGTCTCTCGTTTGCATGGCAACGTCACTGAGCGCTGATCCCCACAACTGCTCCTAACGGTTGACAACTGAGGCACAGGAGTTATTTATAGGTCTTGGTATTATACATTTTTTAAACGTTATTCTAGTAGTGGAGTTATTTCTACTCGGAGTGTATGAATAATCTGACATACAATCATCTGTTCAATGTATATTAAAAAGACTAGCAGTGTAAGGTAATGGCATTATGAGTGAGATGTAAGGTGACATTTTCATTCTGCGTGAGATATATTTTTAGATATAATGGAAATCTTAATGCCAGTTGACAAGGTAATTGGTCTTCTATACCTGCATATTTCAGTTTTTTTTAAACTAATATAGCATAGAGGGGTATATGGATTCTGCTCAAATGTGAAACTTGATTTTCTAAGTATTTAATAATTGATTACTTTCATTATTGCTATAGTGCAGCTGTGTTTCTGACTTTAAGCACTAACAACTTGGGGTTACCTGTATACACACACACACACACACACACACACACACACTATGATTCATATGTTGCTTTTCGTTTCTTTCTGTATTGCCAATTGAAATCCATTGCAGTGTATCATCAAGCCTCATCATTGTTAATTTTGATGATTTTAAAAAGGGGGAAAAAATGGTTTCAACTGATTTTGACACTTTGAAGATCAAGAGGTTGTTGTACTGTTGATTCTTTTTAAAGCATATGATGTTTATAATTGCATTTCATTTCATTTTAACTGGTATAGATAGTGTGTAGCAATTTCCAAAAAAAGAAAATAGAGCATCTCTTTCTCTGTTCTCCCAGGGTTTCCATCAGTTGTTGGACAATGCAGCTTTGTTTAGTGCCAGTGTGTGGGAGTAGGGTTAGACACACACACACACACACACACACACACACACACACACACACACACACACACACACACACACACACACACACACACAGGTCAGGCAGATAGAGCAGTGGTAAAACAGCAAACAGTAGCTAAAATAACAGCTAAACTCTGTGTCAGTGCTAAAGTCACATTGTGTTTTTCCCAGGTAAGGTAAAAATGAAGTCATGTTCATGCTTGTTACCTTATTTCCTTGTTTAACCAACCAAAACAAGAGCCATGGTGTAGATTTATAGCTCCATTGCAAGTTTTCCATAAGTTTGAATGTAAATGACCCTTTATTTAGTGTCATTTGTTTTATTTTGTATTTGTAAGCACTGCACACATTTGCACATACTTTAGTTTATTACAATGATATGGGTTTTCTTGTTTGCATGTAAACACAGAGGAGATTTTATTTTGAAAATTGAGCTTTTATTTTGGAAACTCCATTAGCGGAAGTCAACAACTTGCGCAGATAGAAGAACCACTGCAGGTTTTCCATGAATTTGAAACATATTTTTTTCATTATATCAACAGCAACCACCCCCCCCCCCCCCCCAAATTTTCAATTAGATTTCAAGGTACTCTCTGTTTGAACCATTTACCACATCAGTCTAAATTAAAAATACTCTTATACATTAGGAGGGGTTATTTAATTTTTCATTCATTTATTTTTTTTGGTTTAAAAAAAAAATGTTTACTTGCTTTTATTGTTAGGGGTCTGTTTCAAATATGTTTTCTTTTTTTCTTTTCTTTGTGCTATTTCACTTGTATGGTACATTTCTTATCCTATGTGATAAAGTTGTTTGTATTGAAAAACTATTATATTGAAAAAAAACTATTGAAAAAAGAGAATTACTAAAAAAAAATTAACCATACTCTTCTTTCGGTACATTGTCATCTTTCTCATTATGCTTTAACACCTTCCTTTTTTATGTTTTTCTTTTTCCTTTTGTATTGTAACCTATTTTTTTGTACTGAGTATTTCTGGGCGGACAGCTTAGAGTCAAGTTATGTTTCTTCCAATTTAATATTTACAATGTATATATGTGGGGATTTTATTTTGGAGGGGTGGAGCAGAAGTGTGACGAATTGAGGGAAGTGAGAAAAAAAAAGAGTAATAAAGGAGCACACGTCTTGTTCAGCAGCGGAGCCTACATGCTTTTATTTTGTAATCTGTATGTATTTATCTGTATTTCTTTACTCTTAAGTTTTTATGTTGTACGCCTCATCATAGAAGGGCCACTCGACGAGCCTGAAAGAGTTTTATTGGCTCCTCCTGCACATTTTTATTTTGTTATGGTTATTGTTCACTTGTCTCTGCATGTATTATGTATATTATTTTTTATATTATGTATTTTCTTATTTTATGTGCACTAAATTAAAAAACATATCAATAATGTATAATGTATAATTCCCATGTGACTACCATGAAACACTCATCCTCTAT
This sequence comes from Scomber japonicus, assembly GCF_027409825.1. Taxonomy (NCBI): domain Eukaryota; kingdom Metazoa; phylum Chordata; class Actinopteri; order Scombriformes; family Scombridae; genus Scomber; species Scomber japonicus. The sequence goes on along the minus strand of NC_070590.1, from coordinate 5,823,379 downwards.
CCTGTATACTTTTAGCACACACACACACACACACACACACACACACACACACACACACACACACACACCCCATTATACAGACTCTCAGAACGCCCTGGCTCCTATAAAGGATGTTTATAGCTCACTAATGTGCTTTTCCAAATACATTTAGGAGGAAACATAATTGCTGCCACTCATTAGTATATATATTTATATTTTTTTCGTATTGAGTAAACAGCTGTGAAGACTGAATACAGAAGTCACAGTGAGGAAATCAGGCTGGACTTTGAAAGTAGAAACTTCAGGTTTTGTTCTCTTAGTTCGCTTAAGCTTCATGTCGTCCTCCCGGGTCAAATTGACCCCGTCTGTTTTGACTGTTCCTTCCTTCCTTCCTTCCTTCCTTCCTTATTTCCTTCCTCCCTCCTTTCCTTCCTTCCTTACTTCTGTCTTTCCTTCCCTCCTTCCTTCCTTCCTTCCTTCCTCCCTTCCTTCTTCCCTCCTTCCTTCCCTTCTTTACCTCCTTCCTTCCTTCCTCCCTCCTTCCTTCCCTTCTTTCCCTCCTTCCTTCCTTCCTCCCTCCCTCCTTTCCTTCCTTACGTCCTCCTTTCCTTCCTTCCCTCCTTTCCTTCCTTCCCTCCTTCCCTCCTTCCTTCCTCCCTTCCGTCCCTGTCCCTCCCTCCCTTCCTCACTCAATCCTTTCCTTCCTTCTTCCTCCCTTCCTTCCGTCCTTGACTCAAGGACAACAGGAGGGTTAAACATTGAGTTAGAAGTTAGAGCACAATCTTAGTTTTGGTTAAATGTTGAAAAAGTGAAGTTTGGGTTCTTCAATCTTAAAGTACTTTTAAGTGTCTAAACATGAACATTAATTAAGCTTAAGTAGTTACCAGGAGCGCATATATTGTAAGAAAACAAATGAAGGTTTAAGGAGTCAAGATTGGAATAGGAGAGCTGAGAGCAATGTAAACTTAAGAGTCATTAAAGAAAAAGGAAAACACATGTTCACAACAACATCTGCACATTTTGTAATCATTATAGAGTAGAGGTCTACAGTTTCATTCAACACAGGGGTGGGGGGGCTTTGAGAAAAATTAAAAAATAAAAAATAATTAAAGAAACCAAAAAACCTAGCAAGACAGCTTATATCCAGAGTTGAACACAGCTAATTAAAGCTGTGACACGATAATTGGGCAGGATAAGAATAAACACAACAGGTCATTAAATGCTTAGGGATACGTGCAGCTTTTTATTAAAGCAGACACATTGAAAGCGAAACATGTTTGCAGGATTGTATTAACCTCATTCTGTATTAATCCTGCAGCAGACATGTGGGTCAAACTTAATGCAGCTCCCATGAAGTCCAAGGATTGTAAGAGAATATTAATTAATGTTATACAACCTGACTGCTGCCTCTGTTCACATGCTTTGGTTAAAGCTACACATCTTATATTTGTGTTCATTTATCAGCTTGAAAATGTCTATCGAAATCAGGGGTGTCAAATATGCGGCCCGCGGGCCAGATACGGCCCGCCGAGGGGTACAATCCGGCCCATTTGCCATCCAGTGCTCTTTTCCTTCCTTCCATCTGTCTTTCCTTTTTTCCTTTCTTCGTTCATTCCTTCCTTCTGTCCTTCCTTCCATCTGTCCTTCCTTCAATCTGTCCTTCCTTCAATCTGTCCTTCCTTCAATCTGTCCTTCCTTCAATCTGTCCTTCCTTCCTTTCTTCCTTCTGTCCTTCCTTTTTTCCTTTCTTCGTTCGTTCCTTCCTTCTGTCCTTCCTTCCATTCTTCCTTCTGTCCTTCCATTCTTCCTTCTGTCCTTCCTTCTGTCCTTCCTTCCATCTGCCCTTCCTTCCTTTCTTCCTTCCTTCTGTCTGTCTGTCCTTCACTATCTCTCTTTCCTACCTTTCTTCCCTCCTTCCTCCTGTCTTTCCTTCCTTCCCTTCTTATTTCCTTCCTTCCTTCCTTCTTTCCTTCCATCTCTTTAATGATCCGGCCCCCTTGAATGAAAATGAGTTTGACACATCTGATCTAAATTAACTGTATGCAAAATGAACCAGTGAAACTGACATAAATACACTACATGCATCACTGCAATTGATTTCCATGTCATCTCATCACATCAAACTGCTTCACGCTGCAATCAAACACATGCAATATCAATCACATAAAAGACGGAGCAATGCTGAAAGATCTCACTGTTGGAGCAGATCATGTCTCCTACCACTTACAACCTACTTTCTCCTCAAAAAAAGACTGATGAAAAGTATATGCAATGTCAAATTTCATGTCTTTTAAACAGTGTGATTGTGTCCCCCGTGTATTATTATATGTCATATGTTGGATAGAGTGTTTCAAAGATGTCATAAATTGTCAAAAATGTCACCTATTCATGTCTCACGATTTTCTTAAAATCCTTTTTTTTCATTTTTTGTTTATAAGATATATCGAGTGGGTTGATATCAATCCACTCAATTTTTTTATTGCAAAGTTGAAGGTTTCTTTTTTGCTTTTCATAATACTCTATTCATGCCATTTCACCAAAATGAAAGCAATAGAAAAACCTCCGGTAATTATAACTTGGGAGCATTCACACATTGTTCCAATATTATAAAGTTAGCCCTGTAGTCCCAATGGGGTAGTTACTTAAGCTTGAAGATCCCCTCCAGACATGTTTTGAGACATATAACACTCTGCTCTGAATAATAATTTATGTCTAATACACTTTTTACCCCCCTACACACACACACACACACATACAAAGTTGAAATAGATCATTAAAATTCTTAAAATGACATCCGCTTTTTCTCCCTCATTTAAAAATCCAAAATCTATGAATATGCAATATTTTTTTCATTCCAAAAAGTTTTACTGCTGAATACAAGAGGTCTCTCACTTAACTGAAAAGTGTGTTCTTAGTGTTTGAGCACTGGAGGCTTCAATTTTTCACATCAGACTTGTGTGTGTGAGTCGTATAACTGGACCGTGATTGGATTTCAAACTGGTTGTGGTTGTGATTCTGTCCAAAAAATATCATGCTTGTACATTTCTTAGGACTTGAAATTTTTTTTGGTGAGCACAAAGAAACCTTTCTACTTCAGCAGATGATTATAAAAAACAGCTCTGTAGTATCAAACTGTGAACATAAATCATTCTTGCACAGTGAAGCTCCAACTTCCAACCGACAGAACAACAGAGGAAAAACATTTTTTTTTTGTTTTTGTATGTTTCATCATGTTATATATTTGTAGTGGCGTAAACTGTGATTCTACATCCAGGGACTGACAGTCAAAATCCTCCAAAATCGAAAGTACTTCAATAGTCCCAACAGCTATACTTATGTTCAAGTTGGTCATGTTTTCAACTTGGAGGACTCAACAATGATAAAATTGGTTGCCGTAGTGACAGCTTTGGATTAAAAAACAAGAATGGTTGTCAGTGGTTGACACTGGGTCAACCCTTAAAATGCACACTTAACCCTCCTGTTGTCCTCAAGTCAAAGAAGGAGGAAGGAGAGGAAGTAAGGTAGGAGGGAGAGAGGAAAGAATGAAGGAAGGAGGGAGAAAGGATGGAAAGAAAGGAGGGAGGAAGGAAGGGAGGAAAGGAAAGAAAGAAGGGAGGAAGGAAAGCAAGGAAGGAAGGAGGGAGGAAAGAAGGAAGGGAGGACGGAAAGCAAGGAAGGTAGGAAAGAAAGGAGGGAGAAAGGAAGGAAGGACAGGAGGGAAGGAAGGAAAGCAGGGAAGGAGGGACAGAAGAAAGGAGGGAGAAAGGAAGGAAGGAAAGGAGGGAAGGAAGAAAGGAGGGAGGGAGAAAGGAAAAGAGGAAGGGAGGAAGAAGGAGGGGAGGAAGCTAGGGGGGAGGAAAGAAAGAGATAAGGAGGGAGGGAGGGAGGGATGAAGGAAGGAAGGAGGGAAGGAAAGAAGGAGGAAGGAAAGACAGGGTCAATTTGACCCGGGAGGACGACACAAAGGTTAAGTACATGAGAACAGTTTAAGGACAGCAGTGTGACAGTATTGTAAGTCATAGCGGTACTCACGCCTCATGTCTCTGAAGTATATTGTCTGTCTGTTGGGGTTGAGCAGCTGGATAACCGAGTCGTCATTGTTCTTCACCCGACAGCTGATGATCGCCATCTCTCCCTCCACCACCGACACATTGTCTGTCACCAGGTTCTGACTCACCACTGAAAAAAAGACAAGAACATGTATATTAGCATGGTGTAAAAGGAAAAGAAAGAAGGGAAATGTAATGCAGCTAGAAGTCTGGGTGTAAAGAATGGAAGTGTGTCTACAGGAATAAACAGGAAGTAATATAAATCAAATCAGGGCTATAACAAGAGACAATGCCACAGATTCAACCAGAACAATCATTTATATCTGATCACATATAACCTGAATATCATTTGGCAGTTTTGTTAAATGAGCAATACATGAACACATTTCTATTGTGTCCTCTATCGTGTGTGTTAACCTTCCTGTCGTCCTCCCTGGTCAAATTGACACCGTCTTTTTTGACTGTTCCTTCTTTCCTCCCTCCCTTCCTTCCATCTGTCCTTCCTTCCTCACTCCTCCTCTCTTTCTTTCCTTCCTCTCTCTTTAATCTCTTCCTTCTTTCCTTCCCTCTTTCCTTCCTTCCTTCCTTTCCTACTTTTCTCTTCCTTTCCTCCCCCCTACCTTCCTCCCTTCTTTCTTTCCTCTGTCCTTCCTTCCTCTTTTCCTTTCTCCCTCCCCCCTCCTACCTTCCTTCCTCCCTTCCATCCTTCCTTCCTCTTTTCCTTTCTCCCTCCCTCCTTCCGTCCTTCCTTTCGTTCCTCCCTTCGTTCTTTCCTCCCTTCCTTCTTCCCTCCTTTCCTTCCTTACTTCCTTCCCTCCATCCTTCCTCCCTCCTTTCCTGATTGATTTAAGATTTAAGAACATTTGTGGCATTCATCAATTTTCTTGTTTAGTTTTTTCTATTAGGTATGAACAAAATTAAATTTAAGAGTTCAAATACACTCAATGTAATGTAATGTAATTAATGTATAAGTAAAACAAACGTAATGCAAAATTTACATTCTGTTTACCATCTTATCATCATCATGGCTGCCAATTTACTGACAGGGTTTTAGATTTTATGGCCATATTTTGGCGCAGCAACGTCTACATTTCAGAAGTTGTTGGAAGGTCTCACTCTGACAGCTGCCTCTGTGTCTCTCTGCAGGTTTCTGTCCAGTATCATGTTGTGTTGCAGCTCACAGTGTAACATCACCTGTGGACTATAATATTCTCCCTCCAAAATGTCTGTGACTGTCACATGACCATGACCGCCTCCCAGCACATAGTGCATGTCAAAGCATTCCCTGTTTATTTCTGTCACAGTGCAGAACGGCTGCTGATGAAACGTTAACTTGATTCATATGATATAATTGCTTCATGTCTTCTATTGTCACGCCTGAATTTGTTCTGTGTTTGTCTTCTTATTTCTTATATGACAAAGTTTGTGTTATGGTAATAATTGAATCTCACCAACATGAACCTATTCATAAACAGGTGACATTCATCAAGCTTAAACAAGAGATTTATCACATGTAGGATTTTCCTTAAGTGCAGTGATTGGCACTGTCACCTTACAGCAAGAGGTAGTGGTGTTAATGTAGGTGTGAATGTGAGTGTGAATACTTGTTGTCTCTCTACTATATGTTAGCCCTGTCCACAAAAAGAACATATTCATGCATGAGGCCTATTGTCTTCTTATTGATCATGTATTACATGATACGTTTAGTTGTTCAGGACATTAATATATTATCCAAATACAACAAGCAGAGATAATGGATCACAAGTATAGTTAGCACTGGTTCAGTTTAAGGACCCATTTACGCTCAACGGACGTACAAAAATGTATCCGTCCTTTTCAAACGATGTTACCATCACTGCTCACATACTTCCATGCGTCCTTTACGTTGGCATGGATGTTAACCAATACATCCACCAGAGGGCAGCACAGAGTCAAAAGTTTATGACAACAACAAACTCAAAAACAAACATGGTGACTGTGGAGGAGATATTGATAATGTTCCTCTTGCATAAAAGACAAAAACGATACGTTTAAAGTTTCTAACCAACTCTCACAACCTTTCCTCAAAAAGTTCCTCCATTGTTATTTCTTCTTCGTGTCTCACTAGAGCTACTTATCGAGTAGTGACAGCAACACTGCCCCCCCATGGTTTCCGGTGGTATTGCTCTGTTTGTTCCGTATCCGTAAGTTTTATGGAAACGTGCAGAAATACGGACGAAATGATCGCAGAGCACGGACAGAAGGCTCCATCCATATCCATATTTAACGTTGAGCATAAATGGGCCTTAAGGAATCGTAAGCCAAAAAATTTGGGAACCACTACTGCCGGTCACTCCCTTAACAAAAAAAAGAAGTAGAGTCAATTAATTCACTAAGCTGGGTGAATACTGAATGTTGTAAATCCATAATTTAAAGAACACAAGCCATCTTATTCTTCTTTATGTCTATTGGTAAAACCTAACATTTGCAGACACAGCAAGTGGAGGACCAAACATCTTATGTATGTGTACACGGTTATATATATATTAAAGAGAAAGAGAGAGAGAAAGAGAAAGAGAGAGAGATGAGTGGCAAAGGAAAGTGCTCAACAAGCCTGTAGGCTGAGAAAAATTGGTCACAGCCGTCATCGGTCATCAGCCACCACTTAGATTGCTGCACTTCCTTGTTTCACAAACAATATCTCTGCCTGAAGAATGAAAAATGGATTATTTCTAGGTCTCAGATAAGTTGACTTGAAAAACTACGTTAATAACATTTCAGACTTTGCTTTGGGGTTGCATCCATTGTTGTGGTAGATGTTCAGCCATGAGTGGGGCTTTGGTTTATTTTAAATGAACAATACAAAACCAAACGCTTGCCAAGCTTGCCAGCGGTGGCTAATATTAATGTGTGTCCCAGGTGCAATATTTTTTATAGTGAGATGCACAAGAAAGCTCCCAGACACACTCAAGGCTACATGGTCATAAACAGTCTGTCAGACCGGACAAAATCAAATCACCAATTACCGAGAAACATGTCACACTACATGTTGAGCCAATCAAACCAACCGATATCAGCTTGACCTGCATGCTGTCCAAAGGGATGATGGGATAGGAAGGGTGAAAGGTGGACGTCTGGGATAAAGGCATGTCAACAAGCAAGACAAGGAGCATGTTATAAATGTTGTCAAACTAGGCAGGAGAAGGTAGAAAAACAACAACCAAACAACAGACATGCTTTAGATTTGTTGTCCTTCACTTTGCACTATCTGCATAAAAAACCCAACAAATTACATCCCGACTCCTTTCAAATGTGAAATCGGGCAATTTTCAGCCTAGAATTGTGTAATCTTATACTGTCATTGTAAGCACAGTAGTGGCCTTTTATGCTCTAAGTAGATGGAATAGCCATCCAGCTTCATTTCCTCAGTTAAATAGTGATTAGTTTCAATGTGGAGAAAGGATCACATTGCACCAGCATCACACCTAAGAATTATGACAGCTATTATAAACAGGTGGTTCAATATGAAGGTACAGCTTTAGAGGATCATTGTATTTATACTTACATTTTACAGATCTTTGCTTATACTGTACTTACAATGTGTTGCTCTATGTTACAGTAGATCTTATGCAAAGCTTTTAGTAGAAGTTGAGGAAGAAAAAAACAAAACAACAACTTATGGATAAGTCTTTGTAATTCCCCCCATTTCACTTCCTGCCTTCATAGTTATGAAAATACATCAACTTCTAATTTGCATGCCTCAGTTGTCAAGCACCTCTAAATATCCCTGCCATTTAGGAGACAAGGAGGATGAGGTAGGAAGAGAGAAATTGCATCCTCTGATGCTGACAGATAAGGATAGACAGCTTAACAAACGAGATTCAAATCAGCATCCCTTGGTGGCCCAAACACAGCCATAAATAAATGAGTCTTGCTGTCTTTAATATTCAAGACTGAACCTCATTTTTCAAAGATGTGCAGAGGTGGGCGGTAGGGTGGGCATCTGGTTATGATAATACGCTAACACACTACAAAATGCTGTTCAAGGCATCCACTGAAGGTTACAAGGCAGCGGCAGGGTGCTGCAATGTGTCTGCTAAGTTGTGTTTTAAGCAAGCTGAGGTAGTGGGAAGGACTTCAAACGATGGTCGCCTTGTCAGCTGCTTAATTGTTCCTGTTGTGCTAAATAAACAACTCTGACATGTTGGAAGATGGTACAGGGAGGCAGGGGAGCTTTACGCTAATTAATGGCTAAAAAACAAGCATGTGCCGTGGCCACCTAGGACACTGTCAGAGGTCCTACAGAAAAAGCCTCTGACACCTCGGTGGGCAAACGAAGGCTGTTTAAAAAGCTACAACATAAAGTTTGTTTCCTATTTCAGAGTTATTTATGGCATGAAAGTCTTGGGGGGAGGGGGGGTGGGTGTCAGAGGGCCACTGAGAAGTACAACAAGGAAAAAGCTGTTACTGTTGATACTGGAACAGTTTCTTATTGGACGACATTTCACCGTCTCACACAGTGTCGATGCAGGATGCATAGCGAAAGCAGCACATTAGCAGAGCAACAGTTTCAGTGTCTACGCAGGATGCATTCAGGCACAGTATTGAGTGTGTCCCCTGTGTTTTGGCAGCACACAATCACTGTAGTTATGTGTGCAAAACGGAAGAAAATAGACTTGAAGCGTAAGAATACACTTGGGTCGTGGTTACAGGTGTATCCTACGAATTAAACCAAAGCCAAACTTATAAATGCACACCGAAGAACAATAATGAAATTAATCCTGATATGTGATTCTGAGTCAAAGAGCTAAACCTTGCAAACAAACAATTCTTATGACCTCAGTTACAGCGTGGGTGTGGGTGCTTAAATCTTGATTATTACTCTATTTTTCAAACAGATTTTATGCTGTAGGCGGACAATTAGAAGGATAATTTAACTTGACAATTATTTATATTCACCAATTACTTCGAGCTGTTTACGGTCATTATTTATACTTTTGAAAGCCTAACTTTATGTTTGAGAACAAAAAAGTACATTTGCTTTGCCTCATTAATACATTTATTTATAGGGTGCACATTTGTACAGTGTGTCTGTATCACTTTAAATTCATTATGAACAAATGTGATATTTTATGCATCACCAGTCATCCACTTGATAATTACCATGACAAATGATCTTGACCCATTGTTTAAGCTGGGGCGTGGCTTTCAAAGTAAATCCATCAGAAAGGATTCAAAAAAGAAGATCATTGACCAAAGCTAAATGTCCTGATTTGTAACTTTGAGATCTTATGATTACAAAAGAAAACATCCATGTTCTTCCAATAAAACAAATTATTATTCCATTGTTCAGAAAGACCCCGAATAATGTCAGAGCAGTTCCTTGAGATGGCACACATGTCCTCATAGTGAATCCAAGTCAATCTGCATTCACTATATGCTTCTTCAGTAACTGTTACCCCTTTTCCACCGAGCTTGAGCTGGAGCTGGTTCGGAGCCAGAGCCTGACTTAGCACCGGTTCTTTGCTTTTCCACCGCCAAAGCTCCAGCCCGGAGCCTCAGAACGGGAACCAGAGCAAGCACCAACTCTTTGCTGGGCTAAAGCAAGAACCGATTATGTCAGCGGACTGGGGGTGGGGCTAACGTTTATTAGCAGACTAGCGTGGCATTTACAGAGGGTTAAACATTTGTTGATTAAAAGTACTATTTTTAGCAATTTTTTTTGCCAGAGCTGTCGTCATCTTCTCCTTTTCTTCTTCTTCTTTTCTTCCTCTTCTTCGTTTCTGGCAGGCTAGATGCCTTGCGCCATGTTGCTGCCTCTCACTGGTGAATCATGGAAGTGCTTCAAAGGCACCAACTGAGCACTGGCTCTAGCACTAGCTCCGAACCAGCACTGGCTCCAGCTGTGTGGAAAAGGGGTATGTGAGGACTTTATGGGTGCTGGGTTACCTTTAGCTTCAGGTTAAAACCCTATTTGACAACTCAACAAAGACTTTGACAAATGTTGAAGCATCATGTCCACCAACTCAGGAGCAGAAGTACAACACTATTAATATTAATAATACACTTCAATCCAAGAAACGTCTCCTATTGAAGCTTTTAGACACATTTAGTTACCACTGACAGTCCTGTACAGCAGTATGAGAACAGTAGAAGATAAAACTCTCATCACTGAAATAGACAACATAATGGCACATCAGAGATGGTGGGAGTAATATATAATTGCTAGTCTGAGCTTCACTTAATGCATTCCCTCAAAATGTTTAAATCTATCACTTAATTTGTCTTTTCCTATCACAAATCAGCTTCGGCATTCTCACACAAACACAAAAGGCACTATTCTCGTCCATTTGTCCACTGACCAGATGAAGAAGAAGAAGTTTAACAGAGGACTGAGCAGACAGTTGAGAAAATAAAATATCCAATGTAAAGTATGTTGGAGCCACTGTGGAAAAGTTAGAAGGCATGTGTCTAGTTCAATTGCCCAGCAGGGTTAGTATTCGGCAAAGCTTTAAACTTCACACTTTTTCAATCTCCCCAAGCAATATGAGCTACACTGCCTGGAAACTGAGGATAGCAGAATAATCTGCATCCATCTATCTCCACGGAAACCGAGCACTATATGGTCAGGGGAAGGAATAAATCTCAGTTTTACTGGCCTGATTTTGGCTACGCAGCCAAAAGTCACAGGGCTTTCTGGAAAATATCATTAGATTATAGGACAGCCTAATGACTGCAGAGTTATTGTTAACGGGAAGTGATAAAAAAACAAATATGATTTCCTATAAAAATCTACCAGCTGTTATTCACTTCAGATCAACAGGAAAATAAATTGTTTGAGATAGAAAATATGAATGAAAATGTAATCTGTTTTTTTTAATGACATTTGAGTTTTGAGTTGGCTGCTTAACATAAAAACACAACAGAGGGACATAACGCGGACATCCTTTTACTGGCCGAGTCCAGGTCTATGCTTTTATTCTGTGGCTGATTTGAACTTAAAATAAACAAAACTCGAGATGGATATAAGAGAAGTTGAGACAAGACAATAATGATCAATAAAGAGCTTTGACTCTCATTTCTAGAAGAAAAAGTATAGTTTTGTTATATGTACTAAAACATATTTTATTAGCATTAGATGGATTAGTTCCAAGTCTTTCAAAGTTAAATTTATATTGATAGATGTGAAATGAAAGGGTTAAAACATGCTGCAAAAAAAGCAGCATCTTCCTCGTTCAATAGTCCTTTGACTCCATATTTTTTTTCTTTCTTTTGATAATACTGGAGGCCTTTTAAAGCATGCCATACTACAAATACAAACAGATAAGGTTAAAACTGTCAAAGTGTATCTTTTAAGTTTTATCCAGTGTCATGTACCTCTGATATTTCAAACTTTTTCAACGGCCAGTAAAATATTTGGCCCATGGCGCTGAACAATGGGTTAGATTTCTGCCGTCGGCCATCCATGTCAAAAAGTCAGCCAATCCTAGATTAAAGTTGTCAGACAATGACAAACCACAGCAGCGCACTGTACAAAGCTAACCAGAGGCCCAAACTCACTGAGACTGCAGTGAAAGGGAAAATGTCATGTTCCATTTGCCTAGACTAAAAGCCTTATGTTTCCATTTGATTCAATAAGAAATGTGTGCACATTAAGTTAGGTCACACAGATGGCCACCATGACAGTGAGAAAGATTTTCATTAGGAAACAGACCCCCCGTAATGACCCCAAACAGCATCGGCACATTATCTCCGATGTGTTCATTGACTCACTCGATGAGGTTTTGCTTGTAGATTTTGTTTTTGCACATAACAAATCACTTGCACACAGGATTGAAGGATAAAAAGTTTGCTGGAAATATTAAATATTAATACACACATCAGTCTGTCAATGTATATTTTCCCCTTCTCTACTCTCCCAGTGGTGTTATTAGTTGTAATAACATTAATATTGAATTTTTTAGTAGTTCAATTGTTCGACACATATTCATTCATACGCCGTCTCAATGAGAAACATGATGCAACGTAAAGTAATCCCGTACAGTACTGTACATTTTCCTAATTTATGTACTTAACATTCGTGTGCCATGCCGCTCTCTGCACTGCTTGTGATCATCAGAGATATTAACTTCCCTTTGACATTTTGAGGAACACGTGTATCCGACTGCATGAACAGCATACAATCATTTTCTCCTTTTTTTCTTGGTGTGGTTCCTGCTGATAAAATGACAAATCTTTGTGCACCAGGCCTGAGCATCTATGTGTGTGTGTGTGTGTCTGTATGTGTATGAGAGACACAAACACACACACACACACACACACACACACACACACACACACACACACAAACACACACACACAGAAGTTCAAGTGACTGTGTTTGTGTTTTGCCAATGTCTGATTGCAGTCAGTCCTGTCTGATTGCTTGTTTCCACAGATGTATGTCTGATTGTATGTCTCTGTGTTGACCGCAAAGAGTTGATTTTGAATAAGCTCTCTGAATGACTGGATGAGTGCAGCATTACTTTCTATGAGGGCATTCTTTACCATAATAATGAGCACATTATACCATACACAGTAATGATGCAGTAGACACTACAATATACCTTAATGCAAATGTTTTGGCCCACCCTACAGCTAGATTTGAGTGGACCTCTGTTGGGCAGCATTTTACTGGCTGAGTCTAAAGATGCATTCAATGCAACAAAGACATGATTGGATTGTTACATCATCTAATCCATCATGGTTAAACTAGCCCTGATCCATGATAAATAAGGATTCAGTAATGAGTCAATCTACTTATGTGAAGTCCAATATGAAGTGCAGCTTGCACCAGGCATTAGTTAGCCAACATCACTCACACAAACACATACAGAAAAACGCCTGGCCTCTGATAAAGCACAACTGACCACAATCCAAACTATAAATCACTAGCAGCTGCTTGATAAATCTAAACTACTCCCATAATTATTTTATCAGGATAAATACTGTATACTGCCAGGAACTGCTGGCTGACAGAGTCTTTAAACCTCTTCCCGCTGATAAAGCACAGCTTTGAACACTCAGGATGATTAATAAAACAAAATAAAATAATAAAATAAAAAAATGTGAGAGGATATGAGAAGAGCGGATGACAAAAAGCATTACATTTCTACAAAACTTAATCAGTGTTAAATCCATATGTAACAAAATTCAAAAACATCTACTAAGAACATGATCTTCAAATCTTCACCAAAGCTTCTCACTCAAGTATTTTACTACAGAATAACCATATATAACCAGCCTAATATTAATAGATAGAATTTATGAATTAAACTATATGAATCAGAAAATATTATAAACCATATATTTTTCTTTTCAAGTCATTCTTACTTCTTCAAATAAACTCAACACTATAATGTTTACCCTATTTAATATTCAAGTCACATAGGATTGCTCAAAGGTGGGGCCCTCTGGTATTGCATCCCCCTTGCCCAACTAATTCTGAGCAAGGTCTCCCATCTCGGGAATGATTTATGGAAATTTCTCAGTGCAACTCGAAGCAACAAACCCAAAGTACTAGGGATTGTAGTATTTGGGTTGATGTAACCAGGTGGTAAAAATGGCACAAGATATTAAGTAATCCTTCTTGGTGAGTTGATATGGATAGACACATGCATCATTAGCAGTTCGACTAGGCTGGTAATCGTGGAATGAATTAAATTTAGGCTCTGAATTAGCATCGGATATGTCAGCTTCAATTTACTGAATAAGACATAGGAATGCAGCTGTGATCGAGACCTTCAGGGCACGGTATACTGCGCGAACGCCTTTTATCTCTGAGATGAGTTGAGTTGAGAGATTTGCTTAAATAGTTAATCATCTAGGACTACAAAAGGCACAAAAGAAACCCGTGACTTTGCTAATCAAAATGTATTTGATGTTTTGACTCCTGAGGTGCAGTTGAAGCCTGTCATTTCAACCACACCATGTGAGAACAGAACAACCCTGCAACCAAGATGCTAACTATGTGAATGCTGTGTTAGCGCAGCCAACTGACAGCTAGAGGCAACCAAGAAAAGGTCAAGATCCATGTATAGCCTGACCACTTCAAACAGTGGAATCCCTCTTGGTGAGGATTTGAAGGAGGCAGTTCAGTTAATCTGTATGTAGGCGCCGACTGTTGGGAAGCTCAAAGAAAACAGATTTCATGGCAGACTTTATTGGTCAGTGTAGTGATTGGACTCACCATGATCCATGTTTCCCCCAAGTGCCTCACATCAATACAGGAGCAATGTAGAAATGCTAGTAATGTGTAAAGGTGACTTAACAGGTCCAACAGTACGGAGAGGGACTTCCGCTTTCTGGGCATCAAGATGGAGGACAACCTGACCTGGAGCACTAACACTACAGCGTTGGTTAAGGAGGAGACTCTACTTCCTGAGAATCACTCTTAGGAAGGACCACCTCACTCAGGAACTGCTTGTGTGCTTCTACCGCTGCTCCATAGACAGCGTTCTGACCTACTGTGGTTTGCTAGCTGCACAGTAGCGGAGAGGAAAGTGCTCCAGAGGGTCGTCTTCCCTCCCTGGAAGATCTCTACAGCTCACACTGTCTCAAAAATCTCTACAGCTCCCGTTGTCTCAAAAATGCCTACACCATCCTCCCACCAGGGCCACACTCTGTTTGAACTGCTGCCCTCAGGCAGACGTTACAGGATAGTTAAAACAAGAACAAGCAGGTTCAACAACAGTTTTTATTCTAAACGCAATAACTGCTCTAAATGCTCCAAAAACCTGATCCTGTAATAACTGCAAGAACAATTTTGAGTGTAATATTGAAGGGACTTTTGCTATGACTGTGATACCTGGCCTAGACCTTACCGCGTGGGGTGGTGGGGTAAAACGTCCTATTGGCACCCGTATTTCGACATCAGTGAGTGGGTCAAAATCATCATGCAAAGTGAGAGGACAGAGACAGAAACACTCTTCATAGTTCCACAGTATTGTTGTAACAATGGCAAGTGATTCAACTTAAGTGTTTTCTGAAAAAAGAAAATCAGGGAACTACACTGCCGGGGTTCTGTGCAATCTGTAAATAACTACAATTATAATTATCACAAGTACTGAAGTTTATAAGGTTGATAAAAGTTGTGAAGTTTCTCAAAATTACTTTAAAGTTCAACTGAAATTAAATCACCTTTTTGTTCTCGACTACAGAATATTAGCTCTGTAAATCACCTGTCCTGAGTTCTACTTTGAGAGATGATCAGTCACCAAAAAGGGATACATTTCTATTTTTAATGCTTTGATTTCATGATAGTCCCCCATATATTTACATTATTTAGATTAAATACGGTTCCATCATCTACCTACGTAGCTGGAGTGCTTATTTTGATAGAGCATATCAAATCTTAAATGAAGCGATAACATGTCGTCACACTGAGCCTGATAGCATCCTGCTACCCAACACAAGAGCCACAGACTTCCACAGATGAACACAAGTCTTGTCCTGCACCTTATCTATATATATAACAAGCCACCAAACAAACATTCACTGGGAAAAAGTGCGCAACTAACATCAGCTGGTAGGCCAGATAGCTAATACTCTGCTAATCTACACATAAAACACATGCAAACATACCTGAAAGTGACACTTTGGACCTGATAGATGCTGTCGTAGCCTTTAACTACAGTATCACTGTTTTTGCAAAGTTAGACAGTTCCTTCTAAAAAATGTGTTCAAATTATTCTGAGATCTTTTAGACAGAAGGGCTTTTCATATTTCAGCAGTCCAACATGCTTTTCTGTGATAATCAAACATATCGTTGTTGTTACTGGAACACTAATTTTTAAGATGACTTGGTATGTCATTATAACAAGAAGCTAACATGCTGTATATGTTCTTATAACAAGATTATCATACGTGTGCAGCAGGTTCCCACATTAGAAAGTCACTCAGTTTTCTAACTTTTTTCTATCAAGTTTTCAGTAGCAGGCCTGTACCTTTAACAGCACTTACCTGTTAATGATTCATAGTTTTTGTTAAGCTGCTCACAAAGTTGTATTGTTCTACTATTATTGCTTTGTGTACCCTTTTATGTGTTTGTGAGTTTTACTGAGCAGCGAATGGTTTTATAGAGCCCTGGTGGGTGGCACATTACAATGCATCATATGATGACTGTTTAGCATTTTGTCATTAACTGAAAATAAACAGCTGCAGTTTTTCAAATTCATAATCCTGAGTGGAGTAAATTAATCCTAACAGCTATGAGGCCATTACAGAGGTGACTGAATATATTCTCATTTTCGTGGCCTTGAATTTGTGCAGGATTTAAGGGTTTGTTGTGGCTTTATAGCATTTTCTTTTCATATTATTCTTTCAATGTTCAGTTAAACATGGTGTTTCTGCGATCCAGGTCTTAATCCTCAGCATATTTATCTAAATCATAGTCCAAGCAAATCAATAATAAATGACGTTATACCTCTGAGAGGTCTGACTTTTCCCTCTGTACTCCTCTGTACAAGTACTATTTCATCAATCTGATCTATGTGCTCAACACATACAATCAGTCAAATTGAATCAGATTGTGTAAATGAGTGTCAGTTTCTTCTCTTTTCTTCTCTTTATAACATTCAAACTTATCATGTTATAATCAAAACAAGAACAAACTTGTTATAATCAAATTCTTAACACCATTTGAGATCTCAACACCAGTCAAAAAAGCTGTACCACCAACATAAGTAATGATTTATCCATTATTTGACTACAAAGTGTACAAAACAGGTGACAATATGCAGCCTTGTGGTGCTGACAAGATAAATGGACTTGATTTGCTGGCTATTATATAACCCAAAAATGAATTTGTGCACATGATTGAGTTGCTGTTGGTAAAAGCTGTCTATAACACAGTGGGTTAGTCTGACTCTAAAACACTACTAAAAGCAACGAAAGGACTATTCACAAAACTATGGACTAATTTAAGATAACATACATATGTAAATACAAATACAGTCAAATATGACTGTATCATCAATGCTACAAGCTTTATAATTGGCAAACTGATAAATATGGAGATGAGAGAAGATTACGGAATAGAGTAGTTTCAGACTAGCTGCTCGAAACCTCTACATTTATTTTAACTGGTCTATTATTATTATAAGCTATCAGCATAATCCAAGATTTTTCCACAGGTCAGGCACTTTGACAGTATCTTCTGACTACTGAAACAACCTCTCTGAAAGGTGCTAATTAACTGATCCACATGCATCTGATCTTGTCAGCACCTGTCAGTGCCTAACTGATATCTCACCTCATCCTATGTAGTGCTTACAGTGTCAGCTTCCAATACTTCTCCAAGCCATTGATCAACTTTGTTGTTTGTTGGTTGTCAAGGTAGTCATAAAGTTTCTTTATTTGGTTGTGTACAGAGCAGAAATACTGGTAATAGCTCAATAGGTGCTCCTAAAGTCTATAAATGTCAAAATCACAAGATAAACTGGTATGAACTTTTAGAAAATATGAACATGATGACTATTTTTCTATGATAAGAGACATTGATCTTAATAACAAGGTTTTTTTAAAAAAGACATAAATAATAGATATGGACTTATACATATGATTTATTTATCATTTACGGTTATGAGCTCATCTTTTCTCATGGTGGCACCAGTATGCATCTGTAACTCATCCTCTGACATGAAGGAGCTGAGAACTGCAGCAAAATAACATGACTTTTGGACTGATTCCACCATAACTAATAATACATGTCAAGTACCTCTGAGAGTCATTTTTTAAAGAAGCCATATGAATATCAACCAGCAAAAGCCTCAGTCTAAAATATGCCAATGTTGTTTTTTTATACTGTAAAGTAGTAATGAACTAATATCATACTTTTCAGTCTGACATCGCATTATTTAACCATGTAATCTATAATAGACCAAAGCTAAAGCTGGTGATAGCAGGATCCCCCTTTGAGGTTCCTTCAAATGTAGGATAATGCATCTGACTGAATTGCTAATATATCGCCTCGCTTTTAAGTGTCAAATAAACACACAGAGTCGAGAGATCTAGATAGTTATATATAAAACTCTTAAATTATATTCACTCTGCATCAAGTAATGAAGGACTTTATATCATTCACATTTTCACAAGTCAGGGGATAAAAAAAAGTTATGATATCTTACGCAATGTCAACCTACAGATGGCACTAGTTAAAAAGTCAGGGGATCATGAAAGTTAGGAAAAGTCAGGAAAGTTAGGCTAAATTTCATAGTACTCCATCAGATTGCCCAACTTCAGCCATTGGTTTGCATTGGAGCTGGTGTGTTGCCTTTCACACTCTGATAACATGCCCTGCTACCTCAGACAGAAGTGAACGCTAGGTTACTGGGAACACTTAGTGGTGCACACTTGGGCTCATGTTACCCATTTTAGCTCAATTGTGCTATCAGGGCAGGTATCGTAATCAAGAAACAAACACTTGAAGAAATACTGCAACAATATTGAAACTCAGCGTGAGTCCCGGAGCTGGGGAGAGCAGCAGGTGAGCTGTCAATTAACACCCACACATCAAAGCCACAGTAAGTCTACCCGAAAGTGTTTTAGACCATAATGACTCAGTAGAAAAAAACAGTTAGAGAAGGAGAGGTTGACACTTGAGTGAATAGGAGCCAGCTGGAGTCAGCATCTAGTGGCCATTTAGTAGCATTGCACTTTAACATACTTCTGTATCGGATTCAGCCTCAAGTGGTTGTAGTTGCCCCACACATCAAAGCTACATTAAATATACCCGGAAGTATTTGAGACCATTATGACTCACTGGAGGAAAAAAAAGTTGCAGAAGGATCAGTTGACGCTTGAGTGAATGGGTGTCAGATGGAGTCAGCATCTAGTGGCCATTTAGTGGTATTGCACTTTAACATACTTTTGTAACGGCTTCAGCCTCAAGTGGTTGTAGTTGCCCCACACATGAAAGCATACCCAGAAGTATTTCAGACCATTATGACTCACTAGGAAAAAAAAGTTGCAGAAGGATCAGTTGACGCTTGAGTGAATGGGTGTCAGATGGAGCCAGCATCTAGTGGCCATTTGGTGGTATTGCACTTTAACATACTTTTGTAACGGCTTCAGCCTCAAGTGGTTGTAGTTGCCCTTTGTCCCTGGCCTGTGACTATAATTACAATCAACATTTTGGTAAATGGCATTAACTAAAGAGTCAGCCATAATACTAAATAATTATCACCGCTATGTTCATATAACCCACCACACGCACACGCACGCACACACACACACACACACACACACACACACACTATGTACCTCTCTCAATGATGCTTGGTGGAACAGTGGATTTGTGACACATTATGTAAGAACAGGGTGTGAAGAGCTTTGTAGGGTGTTACATGCTTGCAGTGAGCATGTAAGTGGCTTTTGTGCTACCACTGCTGCTGTATGCTGCACAAAACACCTTTATCTCACTGCTGAGCTTAATGAGTGCAACGCAAATTTCAACAATGCCAGTAAAATAAAAATATTTCGGTGGAGGGTTGCAAAAGCTTTAAAGTGCGCTGCTGTATCGTGGTTTGTTTATGATAATACACACCCAAAATACAAACCACCACTGATATTTATTTTCTATTTATTTGTCATTCTGTTGTATCCACATCATCTATGCTTTGTGTTTGTGTTTGTGCGTTCTATGGCCAATTGTGACAAGCAGACTCTGCAGCAATTTAAAAGCAGATACTGCAAAGTTACACTTTTTTTTTACTGCAGGCACTGCTGCTTTGTAGGGATAATCTCATTAGATAAGGAAAGCTGCAACGCCTAGAGTCACCATACAGTACATCTGTTTAGTCCAGAGTTACTATAATGTAAATGATGGTCTCTGAGAAAATGAGGCAATTGTGGATTAATTATTCATGAATATGCAACAGCTGTTACGAAACAGATCTTTGAGTGTTGTTGCAAACATGCTATTAAATTGATTTTTCAGAAGAAGTCAACACAGATTTCATAAAGTGCCTTCCGAGTGTCTCCTATAGATGTTGCAGTTTTCACTACAACTAACAATGAGAAAGTCTTGAACAAAAGCAACAATGTAATAAAGGGATAAAAATGTCACATTTGTCTTGAGAGTGGCACTAGATAACAGCCCCTAAAGACTGTTTAAATGAAATCTAGTCTATCAAGCAGTTGCTACGGGAACAGTTGATGTTTTTCCGCAGCAATTAAGAATTACGTTGATTTAAAGGTTGCTATTTCTGTCCACTTGTGGTTGTGTGATCATTCTCTGTGAAATCATAAGAGACTACACATCAATCACATTATACATAGTCATTTGATCTATTGTGAATACATACAATGAACACTCATTAGTGCAGTTGTACAGTACTTGTATCTGAAAGTTTAGTTTCACTACAAATGATGGCTTGGTTTAGTAATAAAATAATCAGATCGCTATAACTTGCCAGAGCCCATATCAGCCTATCAACCTACTGATGATTTGGTCTCATCAAAGCCAGATTTCACTATCAGAATGTGTAACATCCCTCACTCCTCTCCTACAAAGCAGTTACATAAACCATGTGCATTACTTTACATATGATTTTATTCTAAATTAACATCTAATGCAGGTTTTCCCTCCGCTCTTTCCTCCCCCCTCACTCACTACTGTCTACTTCGCTTTCCTGCTGCCTTTCATACCCCATCTTTGCTCCGAGGAGACAGAGGGGAGGTATTGTGCCAGATTCAAATAAAGAAATCGAGAAGTAAACAGAGGAGCGACGAGGGAGGCAGTCGGGGTAGGAGGGAGGGAAGGGTGGATGGAATGCGGCTGGCTCCTGGTTGGTGTCGCTAATGATGAGGAAAATGGAGGGTCATGTGGGAGCCATGGCTGGATGGAGAGAGAGAGGGAGTTGGTGTAGTATAAAGAGTCAAGATCATTTGAGTGGTGGGCGGATGCTTTGTGTGTGAGTGTGTGTGTGTGTGTGTGTATCATCCTGCTGTGTTTTTTTTATCTATTCGCTCAAGTCGTGTGCGTTGACACGTGTTTATATTACACGGTAGTGGTACATGCCTTTACTTGTGTGAGTCAAACCAGGTTATCCATGAGTGAGAATGTGTATCTGTGTTTGTGTGTGTCTGTGTGTGTGTGTGTGTTGTGTAGTGTATATGTAGGAGTGGAGGGGGCAGCAGCCAAGTGATTAATGCGTCAGAGAGGCAGCTGTGGTCTGGGCTCACTCATTTGGAAATATCTTTCAGGGAAGAAAGACAGAGCAGGGAGGATGGTGGGATGGGGGAGGAGGAGGAGAAGATGTTTCTACATCCTCTAGATAAACAAAAGTGAGCTGCGAGCCTTTATCGGGGGTTCGGATGGAGCAGCAAAGGAGAGAGAGAGAGAGAGAGAGAGAGAGAGAGAGAGAGAGAGAGAGAGAGAGAGAGAGAGAGAGAATTAGAGAATAAGGGAGGGAGGTAGAGGGCACTGCAGCATCCTTCTGTCCTCTATCCTATCAAGATGCATTAGTGTCTCCTTTAAGCATGTGCCTTCAACTGTTGAATATTTTGTGAGGTCATGCTGAGGATAAAACTGGAACATGTTTAAAGGATAATTATAGTATAGTACAACTACAGTTTCTTTGTTCTTTTGTTTCCATCATGCACTTTTATGAAGACACTCATCGGAACTGGGAAGACTACAACATTGCTGCTGCAACAACATCTGCAGAGATTAAGTGTAACACTTTATAAGAAGGGTTGAAATTGTATGTTTTGATTCTATCTTTGATTTAATTAAGCTGCAACCAGTTTTATCTAAGCAAGTGTTCATCCAGAGAAATGTGATGATTTTTATTTAGGCTGCATTGTTTTGTAGTAATGAAGGAGACCATCTGTATTGCAATTCAAATTACCTTCAATTTTCCTGAAACACTTTGAGTGAATTTGTCATTTCTTCAATCAAAGAGTGAATTTCGCCAAGATAATTTAACTACAAGTGGCAATTATGTTTAATACTGCAGCGGACAAAAACTAGTATTTCCATCTCACATTAGTTCACGGGGGCCCCTAAAAATCTGCAGCTAGTCTTTTCTAAAAGATTAGAAATTTCAAATGCGTCTAAACACTTCCCTTTATTGAAAGTTGGCTTGTTGTGTTCACTTGTCCCTGTAAACAGAATAAGTGTTGGCAACTACACAAGCTGTCAGTGTCATTGTAAATGTGTGGAAAGCTTAATTTCTTTTTCATTTGTTCTTTTAATGTTGACGGTATTTAGAAACTAGAAACAAACTGATTTCTTTTCTTTTTTATAAAACTTCCAATTAACCACTTTGAATCACAAAACATAAGTATTGGGGGAATTCAGTCATGTTTTATAAGAATGTTTGAGTTTCTTTTAAGCTGTTACTGCCAAATACTGAGCTGCTTCAACCAAAATAAACTCTAAATATTGCTTTTATTAAAGCAATTTTCTATGGAATATGAGGCTTGACTGGTATCTTATCTGTTTTATTACTCTGTGATAAACCAGACTTGCCATTTGCACCCATTCTGCACCTTAGATATAACAAATGGAACAAGTAATGAGCCTCTAACTCCAAATCTGAACTGGAATAAACACATGTAAGCATCCAATATATTTTCACATTACCATGTTGGGTATTTGCTTCTCGGATAACTGCATCTTTATTAGAGGATGTTCTAACTGTAGAGAAGTCACATCTAAAATAAGGAGTGCAGAGGAAGTGGAAAACAGCAGCCTCTATCCTGACTCAAGCATTTTAAATGTGTGGCTAGTCATGTGGATATTATGTTGAGTCAGGCAGCTGCAGAACAGCATGAGAAAGCAGAGAGGGGATATCTCACCATCATCTCCTGACTCACGCTGGGCGAAGCAGGTTCACTTGTCAGAGGCCACGACAAGTGACAAACAACTGATGACAAAGGTGTTGTTCTAAGAAAGAGGTCTGAAAAATGCACAGCGATGCAATCTATCTGTCAAATAAACAGTCCCAAAGAGTCATGATACAAGCATCACTAATAGGCGATCTGATAACTCAAAAGTATAATTGAATACATAAATAAATCATACAGTGAGTTAAATAATTCAGATAGATTAAAAAAAAAAAGAATAGTGTGATTTTTTCCTTTTACTTTCTTTTGACTCTGTTGATTAAAATAAATTAAAAACGGATTAATTATACTTTCCCATTTATCTTTTACTGGCTCATTTAATTTATGTTGATAATACTGCAAAACTGTTACTCCTTCTCAGCTTAGTCTTAGCTCAGATGCATAGAAGAAGAAGGAGAAGAAGAAGAAGGAGAAGCAGAAGCAGAAGAAGTAGAAGAAGAAGAAGCAGAAGAAGAAGAAGAAGAAGCAGAAGAAGAAGAAGAAGAAGAAGAAGAAGGAGAAGCAGAAGCAGAAGAAGTAGAAGAAGAAGAAGAAGCAGAAGAAGAAGAAGAAGAAGAAGAAGAAGAAGAAGAAGAAGAAGAAGAAGCACAAGAAGCACAAGAAGAAGTTCAAGAAGCAGAAGAAGAAGAAGAAGAAGAAGAAGAAGAAGAAGCAGAAGCAGAAGCAGAAGAAGAAGAAGAAGAAGCAGAAGAAGAAGAAGAAGCAGCAGAAGAAGAAGGAGAAGAAGCAGAAGAAGAAGCAGAAGAAGAAGAAGAAGCAGAAGCAGAAGCAGAAGCAGAAGAAGCAGCAGAAGAAGCAGAAGAAGAAGAAGCAGCAGCAGAAGAAGAAGTGATGTTAAACACTACTGAAAATATATCATTGTAAACATAACTACAGTGTATATTGTAATTAATATGCATTGAAAGCACTTTAGATAACAAACAATGTGCTTTTTAAATTCCTAGCATCCCCGAACTCAAACACACATTAGCCCTCAGTACGAGTGTCTGTGGTGCGATCT
The DNA here is from genome assembly GCF_027409825.1 of Scomber japonicus. Taxonomy (NCBI): domain Eukaryota; kingdom Metazoa; phylum Chordata; class Actinopteri; order Scombriformes; family Scombridae; genus Scomber; species Scomber japonicus. Next base: position 5,799,481 of record NC_070590.1, on the reverse strand, counting down.
CTGGAAGTGTGTCAGTGGTGGCTCACCTCATGTAAGTACCTACTTTGCAAACTAAAGATGGGTCAGACATTTTTTTTACCACTCATTAGAATAAAACACATTTATGGTTGTAACCAGACTGCAATTTGTTCAGTCCATTACCTCGTGGTTGAATTGGCCACCATATTAGTACAAGGCAGTCGCGTCTCCTAATGCATATGTGTCTATAGAGTTAGGTGGTCTAGCCACAATTAAAATCACCATAACTTACTGAATTTTCAATTAATTTTCAAGGAATTTATGTTTTTAGACATGTATTTATGATGCAGGATGCTTGGTTATATTAAAAATGTAGGTTTTAATACCAAAATACTTTTAATCTTTGGTAAATGGTATTTGTATAATATAATATATAAGATTAATTTACCCTATAAAATTAGGTTCTAAATGTATTTTTCTTACTGCATCAAACATAGTTCCCATGATGTAATTTTGTTTATATTTGTGGAAATAAATGAAGACTTAATCCATAAAAAAGACATAATTACTACAAACAACCATGTTGAAATATTAAGTAAGCCTCTGGCAGGATTCATGGTGTTCTGAACTTTTACAAATTGACAGCAAAACATGAGAAATGTGCTTCTTCTGGAAAACTTAATCTAATTTAGCATATATTAGTTCGGTTTAATGAGTGTTGCATCTCTCCTACTACTGTAAGTAATGTGCGTCTCCTGTGTGTGTGTGTGTGTGTGTGTGTGTGTTTGTCAGCCAGTCAGGTCAGTTAAAATGGTAGGCGAAGGAAAAACAGTGCATCAAAAGCCAAATAAGTAGAAAGATCCCAATTATATCAAAGACATTTTGATAAAATCTTCATAAGAAAGGAATGAAGTGCTTATATAAATTTTCCACTAAAGGCAAAAGCAAGAAAGAGGACAGAGCTGTGCACAGAGAGGCAGGGACAGTCAGACAAAGAGATACATAGCTCCCTTTCATACATAGTTCCTAAGGCACCGTTAGTGGTTTTTACTATTCGCACATGCCACTTCATTCAGGGACATTTCCGTCTTGCGCCTTTTCATACATGCCAGGGCAACCTCAGAAAAGATGGAGCAAAGGACAGTCCGGTAGACGGCAGTCACGCAACATTTGATGGGCATGGGCAAGACATCTCTTATTATTTTCAGGACCATGGCAACTGACGGGCAATTTCTGATCTGGTGCCAATGTTTTTGTAATGGTTTTAAAATATTCAGTTCGTGGGATAAAGGCATCGGCAAGGTAACTGTAAATAAGTCGTAGATTGAAATATATCATCAGTGGAGGAGTCTTGCGATTGGTGCGATTGCTTCATATGAAATCAGCTTTTGTCAGATGGACCCTTTACTCAACAGATTATGTCGTTTGGGTCAGGAAATGCTGCGGCGGCATAATACAGATCGTGGCATTTGTAGGAATATTTTACAGTTGAGAAAATGGAGTGGCGAAGGAAAGGACGGCAGAATAGAGGAGTGAAAGTTTTATGGATATAAAGCCGTACATTTAAACTGATAGTATTTTTGGTGGGTTTAATATGTTTTGCTGCTGGCCTCTTCCACAGCAGAACATTGCTTTTCCTCTGTGCCAGTACTCCTCTCTCTGCTTCCCCAAAGTGGAGGTTGCCAACCCAAAACAATTGCATGTAATACATTGACTTTGGAAAAACAAGCTCATACCAAAAAAAAAACACCCCTTTAAAAAATACAAACTATCCCTTTAAGAGGCCACGCTGATGAAGGTTGGAATCTATATCAGCTATTAAACTGAAGTGGTTTATAGAGCATACTGTAATGTACACAAGCCTCAAATCACAGAATGAAAGTCGAGGCATCGTAACTGAATGTGGTCTCTTCCCATTGTTCATTTTTCAGCCATTGTTGATGGTACTCAGGATGTTTCTGGTGCTTAACAGAAGAGTGCCTGTCTGCACAATGTGTACTTCAAAGTGCTGGATAGCGTAAAAGTTCAGTTTGGTGACCACTTTGACCAAGAGGGTCTAAATGTCCTACAAAAGTTAGAGAGCGCTCCTCACTTGGGAGTTAGATGATTCTCTCCATCGGTACCCTGAGCTCAACAGAGGTTCTCTTTCTGTGCAGTCGCCCCCTCCTTTTGCAACAAATACCACTATAGCTGCAGTGGAAAAGCAGCAGAGGTCCTCAGGGGGGCTGCTAGTGGATTTGCAGGGCTTGTTTGACCAAGTTGAGGTTCTCATCAGAATTCTGTCTTCATGTGAAGCTGAGAGGAGTTTTAGTTTTAGTGCTCTGTGCAGGTTAAAGACTTGGCTACAGGCGAGTATGTCCCAAGACAGAATGAACAATATAATTAACATAAATAGAGGATGGATAAGCCGAACCTGAAAAATATCTGCCAGGTATGTGTTGGACAGTAACACCAAAGGAAATATGTTTGGTTCTTTTGTTTACTAGATGAGTAGTGCTTGTCTTCTCCTATGAGGCAGAGAAAACCTTTAGCATGCTAGACATTGTGTTTTAGTTTTAGTGTGCTACAAAAATACAATAGGCCTACAGTTAGTGTAGTTCATTTATTTTATATGTAGAGTTACCATTTATAATTTCAATTAGTAAAGAATACAGTGAGAGCAATGGGTAACATGCCACATGAGCATTAGCATTATTAGCATGATAGATGGCTCATAGCTAGCTAAAGACAGCTGTGGTATCCAGTGTACAACAGCTACTGGCGAAGATAAGTCACTTTTTAAAATATTTTTTATGAGTTACCTATAAAAGGTCAGAGGTTTGGAAAAATGCCATCAAAATGTACCTACAGTATTGATTAGAGTACTACAACTGAATTGATAAATCAATATGGCATGGTATCAAAACTAGCTAGCGAGCTAAAAGAGAGTAAAAAGCACTGTAAGCTGGTGTTGGCATTATGAATGACCCTTTTTACATTACATATATTAATTATAATGATTTTAATCAATATTTACCTCCTTTTCTTCTCTTTTGTTACTATTTTAATCTCTTACCTTCACAAAAACCCTTCTAGGGACCGGTGTTGCCTATTATCATTCACCACAACCACTGTGATACTTGTCTTCGTATATTGTATCTGTCTCTATTAAATAAACCAAAATAATAAAATAATAACAATAATATTGATTAGGCAGGTCTAATAGTCAGAAATCCAGTCCAGGCTAAGTGAACATACTGTTGTGGTAAACATAACATCCAGCAGAAAGCAGAAACATTGCGGTGCACTCAGTTGGGTTTTTCTTTTTAGTTCCTGGCTTGCAGCTGTGAGAAACAGACTTTATATCAAAAAAGTTTTGTTTGCTACACTTTTCTTAGTATATTCACTTAATCTTTAGTTATCTCCTGTGGTTCTGCTTCTATCATTATAAAATATATAACTACATTTTGCAGAGAAGCCTTGACAACATTGGTCATAATGCTACCACACACTGCGACAGTAACCTCAACTAACCTCTTTTTTATTAGTTTGTGTCCTGCTACCTCAAATAATTCAACAGAGAGTAACTAGAGTATAATATAAGAACTGTAGAATATATATATATATATACTAGTATTGGGGTTATTGCAGTAATTTGTCAGGGATATCACAAGCTATAGTACTGGTTTTGTTGAATTTGTCTGATTCCTTGTTTTTCTTCATCTATTTATTGTATGTTTTTTGTCTTATTTTCTGAAAATGAGTGAAGAAATCAGCCTGTGTCAACAAGTACTTCCTAAAAATGAAGATTCAATTCCTGTTAATTTTAAGTTTTCTTCCAACATACACTCATTTAGGAAACTGTCTTTTATTAGAAACAGGTTGACATGTTATTAAAGCTGGGTCATTTATGTTAACTTGTTTCATGTTTGCACCGAACTGACATCATTGAAGTCGGAGAGTATTCAGGCTTTCTGGTTCGTGTTGCTCGATACCTTTAATACATCTCACTGAATTGTTAAATTAAGGCTGCATACAGTCATTTACTATTTCATGATGATTTAATTAAGACAAATCATTTAATCATCATAAAATGACTGAGTGCAGCTCTCTGTTGAGAAATTGCATATCATTAAATTTGATAATCAGAGAATGAATATTTAATACCACCTCATACTGTAAACATTATGCGGATGTTGGATTATCCAAAAATATGATTATATACCCCATAACCTGGTTTGATTTCAGCATAATTAATCATCCTTCACTTTTCTTTTGATGCAGGAATAGTCTGAGATGGCCTAAAGGACTTTCTTGTTTCCTACAGTGAGCTTGCACCCTGCTAATTTTACTCTATTTAAAAAAAGAGGACCAACGCTGCTTAGATACTGTAATTGTAAATAAGTAAACTCTATTTTAAAGAGACTTTCCAGCAGAATACATATTATTGATGAGAATGATGTGCTAAACTCATGCCATGAAGGAAGGAAGAAAGGAAAAAAAGAAGGTAGGAAGGACAGATGGAAAGAAGGACAGGAGGAAGAAAGAGAGGAAGGACAGAAGGAAGGTAGGGAGTAAAGAAGGACAGATGGAAGGAAGAAAGGAAAAAAGGAAGGTATGAAGGACAGATGGAAAGAAGGACAGAAGGAAGAAAGAGAGGAAGGACAGATGGAAGGAAGAACAGAAGGAAGGTAGGGAGGAAGGAAGGACAGATGGAAGGTAGGGAGGAAGGACAGATGGAAAGAAGGACAGAAGGAAGAAAGAGAGGAAGGACAGATGGAAGGAAGAACAGAAGGAAGGAAGGAAGAAAGGAAAAAAGGAAGGTATGAAGGACAGATGGAAGGAAGAACAGAAGGAAGGTAGGGAGGAAGGAAGGACAGATGGAAGGTAGGGAGGAAGGACAGATGGAAAGAAGGACAGAAGGAAGAAAGAGAGGAAGGACAAATGGAAGGAAGAACAGAAGGAAGGTAGGGAGGAAGGACAGATGGAAGGAAGAACAGAAGGAAGGTAGGGAGGAAGGACAGGTGGAAGGAAGGAAGGAACAAAGAAAGGAAAAAAGGAACAAAGAAAGGATAAAAAAGAAAGTAGGAAGGACAGATGGAAGGAAGGAAAAGAACACAGGAAGAAAAGTGGGCTGGATTGGACTCCTCGGCGGGCCAGGTCTGGCCTGTGGGCCGCATGTTTGCCACCCCTGACCTAAACTGTCAATTTACTTTAACATGCTGTGACAATAATACCTTTAAACTGGTACTGACATCATATCTCGTCTGTATTTGGGCAGATTAAGTAGAAAAACAGCTAGAAACAGCTTCTTAATGTGTTTGTGGTCAAAGTTCAACCATTTGGATTTTATTACAAACTCAGAGCAGCAGATGATATCACAACTGGGACCGACTGGTGCAATAAGATGCAATAAGACAGTGCCAGCGTGTTAAGCTCTCCTGTCGCCATGGTTAATGGTTTGGAGTTGTACGACTTATTTAATATACAGGCTTTATCTTTATCTGCAGGGTCGAGACCGGTTACTGCAGTTTTAAAATCACATAAACAATAAACAGCATAAATAAACAGTTATTTGTAGCAATTGAGCAGCTTAAACTTTTGCATTTGGTATTTATGTTTATTTCACCAGGATGGTCTATTTGACATGTTCTTTTATAAAGGATAAGGATGTTGATAGTGTATATTTTTCTTATTGTTGTCGATAAATCCTGTGAATAATCTTCAATAAAGCACTTTATTGTTGTTTGAGCTGCTAAAAACTACAGTGCAGAGCTATTTAATGATATACTTTTTATGCCTTTAAAAAACAACAACAACAACAACATATCTCTGTCCTGTTTGTGAAGATGAATTAATGGGCATGGTGCACCTTCTATTGCCACAAACATGCTAGAAAAAAAAATAATTATTATTTATTATTATTATTATTTTATTATGTTATTATTATTATTATTATTATTATTATTATTATTATTATTATTATTATTATTATTATTTTATTTAATTTATTTATTTTATTTATTTTTTTATTTTATTTCATTTTTATTTTTGTATTTTTTTTCTTTGGTGTTAGATGTTTGTGAAGAAAAGTTTATACCTTGTTTCTGTGTATTAATTTTAAAATAAAAAAAAATAAGTGGGAAAAAAAACAAATATGCTAGAGAAGTTGGATTGCTGACAGACAGACTAACACATTGTAGGTTTTTGTGTTTTCAAGACATTTCACAATGTCAGTAATAGAACATAACAACAACAAAACAAAAACAAAAATCCAAATATAAATGACTAACAATGTCACAGTGTCTCTTTGGACCTGATGATGCAGAGACATATTTAAAGTCAGTTCTGAGCTGATGGAGCTGCCGACATGAAAAAGCCTCTCTTTACTGCTCTCTGTGCGTTCCCTCGGTAAAGCCGAGAGCATGAAGTCCAACCTCTCTGCTCCCTGTAAACTGTAATTTTAATCGTACGTTTTTTTATTGCCTGCAGTTTCCTCATCTTCTACATTTTATTGTTTATCTTCACTGCTCTCGTCCTTCTGCTACTGTATGTCGGAAACTAACAAATTGTAAAATTCTGACCTTGACCAGTTTTATCAGTCACGCTGAAAATTTTAAATTAATTTTGTAATTATGATTTATTTATCTATTTCTCTACTTGAGAGCATGGATAAGATTCAAAATGCACCTGCTATAGATACTGAATGAGTACTGAATATTGAATCAGTCGAACCTTCGTGTCGTCCTCCTGGGTCAAATTGACCCCATCTGTTTTGACTGTTCCTTCTTTCCTTCCTTCCTCCCTCCCTCCCTCCCTCCCTCCTTTCCTTCCTTCCTTCCTTCCGTCTGTCCTTCCTCCATCTCTCCTTCTTTCTTTACTTCATCCCCCTTTCTTCTGTCCTTCCTTTCCTTCCTTCCTTCTTTCCTCTGTCCTTCTTTCCTTCCTTCCTCCCTCCTGTCCTTCCATCCTCCATCCCTCCCTCCCTTCCTCTTTCCTTCCTTCTTCCTCCCTCCCTCCCTCCTTTCCTTCCTTCCTTCTTTCCTCTGTCCTTCTTTCCTTCCTTCCTCCCTCCTGTCCTTCCATCCTCCCTCCTTTCCTTCTTCCTCCATCCCTCCCTCCCTTCCTCTTTCCTTCCTTCTTCCTCCCTTCCTCCCTCCTTTCCTTCCTTCCTTCCTTTTTCTTCCTCCCTCCCTCCCTCCTTTCCTTCCTTCTTCCTCCCTTCCTCCCTTGACTCGAGGACAACAGGAGGGTTAATGAACAAGCTGCATCTTCAGCTCACAGTGCAGCTCAAAGCAGCGCATGTATTGACGAAATGTAGATTGCATTGCATTGAATTGGGCTCTATTGACATTATAATAGCAAAGACATGTCATGTGATGCAGTAACAGATGACATTGCTGAATACATATTCCGAGGCTGATAGAGCTTCACTAGCTTGGGAAATTGAACCTGTGTTATAAAAGCAAAGCATACAGGAGGTTAAGCAAACAATGTATGCGTGTGATTGATTTAGTCATTTATCTGTGCTCTATCCCAGGCGTTATGTATGTGACTGCAATCACGTAACGCATGTGTTTGTGTGTGTTTAAAGAGCCTGTCTGTGCACACATGGATAAGACTCCTTGTGTTTAACTGCTGCGTCCCTCAGCCCACCTCCATCCTCTCACGTCTGCTCTTCTATTGATTGGCATACAGAACAAACACATGACTCACCTATGCAAAGGAAGGGGGGAAAAAAGAGAGGTTTTGTCTGTATAGCAGCAGGTCAAACCAAGACAGCACTGTGGCCTTTGACAATTGGTGTTATTCTGCTCACTGTCTCATCATTATTTGATTAATCCCATTCATATTTTGTGCTGTGAAATTTTAACATTCACAGGACCTGCAGTGACATCTTCCAATTGCTGTTTTTTTTTCTGGCTGTGCTAAAATTCAAAAATATATGTGTGGTTTATAATCCGTTCTTAACTGGAGGATATTTTGGAGCCCATTTCCATCTGAACTTATCAAAACACCAAATGAGGGTATCTATTTTAAAGAATGGAGGTTAATTCTCCAGTAGAGCTCCAGAGACTTGGAAAATATACCAAAGAGCAAGTTCTGGAGGCTTGTGATGGAAGAGCACCTCACTAATCACATACTTCTGTTAGTTCACTGCACTTACAGGAAATGGTGATTAGCTAGGGTAAGGGACTGCTAAATTAATCCAATAAACCTACTGATGGCTTATGTGTGACAACAGTATAGTGGAGCTTAGTGCAAAAACCACATGGATAATTTAGATTTGTATAATGTGGCGATGTTCACCCTAGTTACAACATCCTCGACTGCCATTTCCTGTTTGAAAAGTGGTCCCTCCTTTTCTGCTACGGAGCCAAGATGGCGACCATTGACATCTCAGTGTTTCCCCAGACGGGGAGTTCTGGTCCTCTGAAATGAGGCCAACGCAGAAGTAACTTAGAGCTGCATTCTATCAAAAGGCCACCAGGGGGCGACCATCTCTATACAAGTCAATGGAGAATTCACCAACTTCTCACTTGATTTCTAACCTCAGTAAACATTTTCAAAATGTGTTTATGGTCTCAATCGCTAGTTTAAAGCCTTCTTCAATGCAGTATGATGTTCATTTGGGACATTTTGGCCTCCCTAATTTTATATGTGACGATAATGCAGGGTATGCATTAGGGCGTGGCTACGTCATGATTGACAGGTTGATTGACCAATGTCCTCGAGATCCAGCCCTCGCAACCAATCGCAACCTCCCCGCTCCGCCCATGGCCCCCCCCTCATGCCCATATAAGTAGAATCTGTGTTTTTATTTTTCCCAGCATGCACCTGAAATTTTCAAGATGGCGCTGCCTAGATTCGAAACAATTGGCTTGGCAGTCCACAAACCAATTTCTTTTATACAGTCTATGGTTTGAACGCACTCATGCACTGAAAATACTAAGTGAAAGTATAGAAGTACTGTATGCGATTTGAGACACAGTATAAGACACTTTTTACTAATAATAGTGCTTTTATTTTGTATTTAATTTCATACAGGCCTGAAGCTCATCTGATGCTTTCATGACTGGCTTCAGCTAAACATCCCTGAAATAAACACAGACCTCTAAACTATATATAGCTGGTTTTGTTACTTGTAACTTCTCCATCTCTAAGTTCGTTAATTGCCTCATAATTAACTATGAGTGTATCATTTCAGTGGAAGCCACTTCCTCTGCAGACTAGCAGCAGTGAACATTAACGTCTATGTGACTGGACTAAGAAGTGCGTCAGTAATAAATTCAACTTTTCGGAAAATTTCTCATATATCCCTTTAATGTTTATTAAAAACCTTTACAGAGTGATGCTGCCAATATTGACACATGGCTTTTTTCCTCCTATCCCTCTGAAGTCCTGAGCACTGCAATCATTGGCAAATACTTCAAAAGGGTAAAAGAGCCAGATTTGGCAGCTTATACACCTATTTGGCACATACACTTTTTTCAGTGCAATGTAAATGAAACATAAGTCAAATATGAACCTAAACACTTAAAAAACAGCTTATTAGAGCGTCCCAATTTGATTGAGTCGACTATTTCTTTAGTTTTAGGTGTTTTTTACAAAATAAAGCGAAATATTTCCCATTTGTTTGAGACAGTGTTTGTCATTGTCTCTTGTTTGGCGATGCACGTTGAGGTGTTTTTTTTGGGGTTTTTTTCCCATGTTGCTGCTTTGCTGGCAATCAACAGCAGAGACCACCACCACCACTACTGCTCAGTGGCAGCAGTACAGGTTTATGACCAGAAACAGGCCTGTGAAGTACTGGTCTCCATCCAATCAGCCTCAAGGGACGATCTCTTTCTGCTCAATTCAAATTCATGTACATATAACTGCACACGTACAAGTGTCGCTGGAACTGCTTATTGGATTAAAAGGCTCGGTAGAAGAGAAACAGGGTAGACGTGGGATAAACGCAGCAACACTTGATTTACAGCAGTCAATCCCTTCTGAGCAGGAAAATAAATATTTATCATTGTTATAATTCAAGATTGTAAATTTCAAGATTCATTTATCATCATTTTACTGATTTTAAGTTGTATAATGAAATGAAAGTAGAGACTGTAGTCCAAAAAATTAAAAAAAGCCAGACATTATATAAATAGATGAATAAATAATAAGTAATGAAGCTGTTTTTTTGTTAATATTGGAGTGTGGAGGATGAGTTGAGGAGTCTCACAGCCTGAGGAAAGACTCTTCTCTGTAGTCTGGTGTTACTACAGCGTTTACTTCTGTATCTGTTGCCAGATAGCAGCAGGGTGAACAGGCTGCGGCTGCGATGGGTATTGTCTTTTAGTATCCTTTGCACTCTGCGCAGGGAGAGATGGGTACCAATGATGTCGTGGGTGGTTTTAATCACCTGCTGCAGAGCCTTCCTGTGCACATCCCGTGCCAATTTTGTGCTGTTTCCAGTCAGGATGCTTTCTGTTGCCTCTCTGTAGAAGTTAATAAGGATTTGGGATGTATTGGGGATTGTTCCTTCTCAAGTTTTCTTAAGGAGTATAGTCATTTCTGACCTTTTCCGTCTGTGATGCTGATTTCAAGGAAGCTAAAGATGTTTAACTTCTCCACCTCAGCTCCACTCACATAGACAGTGTTGTGTGTCTTTGCCTCCTTTTTTCCTCCTTAAACATCAATCAGCTTGTTGATTTTGACTTTTATCTATCTGAAATGCCGACAGAATCGAGCCCAAGCTTATATTTGATTCTGATTTTAAAAAATGTTATATCATCTTTAGTATAAAATCACCCTATTTTCTATCTGATTTGTTCAGTTTGTTTGTTTCCTGGTTATAAAAAAATCATTCTTCACAACTTCATGTCTCTTGTTTTGATAAATTGAATACAATGTGCATTTCTAAAGCACTAATGGTACAAAAATGGAGGCATATTTCCCTTTGTTAACAGAAGTCATGCTCTCACTCAAAGGCTCAAAGAGTACAATCCCCCCCCCCCCAGTCTTTAAGTTTCTAACATCTGCAGATCATGTTGAGTTTCACTGACAGCAATTAAACAGGAATTCAAATAACAACAAAGTAGAAGCCATTGTAATATAAGTAAGTGAATTGACTGGCAGGTATATGTTTCCAGCATTCAACAACATGAGGTGGTTTTCAGTTGGTGAGAAGCTGAGCCGAAACATTTGGAAGAGGTGCTCTTATTGTTAGAGCTACCACTGGCTACATGAGAAAGAGAAATCGAATTGGTACACTCTCTTGGACAGCATTTCAACAACGCCTTAGAAATGGGTGTCCAAATAGAATTGCTACCAGGATTTTTGATTGCCTTCTGGCCTTTTTTTTTTTTTTTTTGGTTTGCTAGGAGGACTACTGCATTGACACTGTGAGGAACACAATGAAAAAACAGCTCCAGGTCCAAAAATACATCGCAGATTGGCGATGAGAAATGTGATTGTCATTGGTTTTCAATAGCCATATCACTCCTTAGTCCTCTAAAACACAATGGCTGGATTCAATCTCTCATTCATTTTTGGACATATCAAGATGAACTCTTGTTTCAGACCATCAAATCTCAATTTTTAAAGCATCATTAAGACCTCAAGAATGAAACTTATGAAATATTTAGTGCTTCGTAGCCAATTAAACTCACAAAAACACTGACCATCCATACTAAAGCAGTGAAAAAAACCTGAGACTTATTTAACCCTCATGTTGTCCTCAGGTCAAGGAAGGACAGGAGGGAGGGAGGGAGGAAGGAAGGAAGGAAGGAAGGAAGGAAGGAAGGAAGGAAGGAAGGAAGGACAGGAGGGAGGAAGGACGGAAGGAAGGAAGGAAGGAAGGAAGGAAGGAAGGAAGGAAGGAAGGAAGGAAGGAAGGAAGGAAGGAAGGAAGGAAGGAAGGAAGGAGGGAGGGAGGGAGGGAGGGACGGAGGAAGGAAGGAGGGAAGGGAGGGAGGAAGGAAGGACGAAAGGAAGGGAGGAAGGAAGGACGGAAGGGAGGGAAGAAGGAAGGACGGAAGGGAGGAGGAAAGGAAGGAAGGAAAGGAGTAAGGAGAATTGGATGGAGGAAAAGAGGAAGGAAGGAAAGGAGGAGGGAGTGAGGGACGGAGGGAGGAAGGAAGGAAAGGAGGAGGGAGTGAGGGACGGAGGGAGGAAGGAAGGGAGGAGGAAGGGAGGAAAGAAGGAAGGAATGAGAAGGGAAGGACGGAAGGAAGGAAGGAAGTGAGGAAGGAAGGAAGGAAGGAAGGAAGGAAGGAAGGAAGGAAGGAAGGAAGGAACAGTCAAAAGAGATGGGGTCAATGTGACCCTGGAGGACAACAGGAGGGTTAAACATGAATAAATATGAAGAGCAACACACTTGAAAACACTTGAAACTCAATTGTTATTACTTACAAATGGTTTCATTCAAAGTTTTGTCATTTTGAGAAAATGCTGTTTTGTTTTTGGAATAAAACTCTTCAGATCATTGAGTTCTGTCTTTAGAGCTCTTTGGTAAACTGCAGAGTACACCAGGATGCTACAGCTGGCGATATTTAAGGACGTCGATGAAATGAAGATGTATCAGTCAGCGGCGGCGGCGGCGGCGGCAGTGGCAGCAGCAACGATATTTGAAAGAAATGGACTGTGGAGAATGCAAGAGTGAGATGGACAGAAATCGAAAAGTGTAGCAGAGAGAAAGTGAGATGGAGAAAGATTCTGGCTCGGTCGCTATGCAGTTTTTAACACTAAAGATGCTGAGAGGAAGCAACACATTGAAAGATAGAAGGAGCTGGTAAAGGAGAAGGAAAGGATATTGCAGGGAAGGCTTACCTGGGATCTGTGCAGCTCCTGAGTTGGAAGAGGACATGCGGGAAAGAGTAGAAGGAGAGAGGGGGCGGGGGGCGGGGGGCGGGGGGCGGGGGGCGGGGGGCGGGGGGGAGAAAAACAGAAAGGGAGGTTAGCATTCAGATAATTGTCCCAATTTGCAAGAGCATAGAGGCGCATGCTAGTAAAGTACAGGAGAAGCCAGGTATAAGAATGCAAAGAAAAGGCATTCATGCTGCTCCCCTTCCTGAAAAAGAAAAGGTTTAATCATCCATAAGATCCCAGCTGATTGGAGAAACAAACAGTTGATGAAGTAACAGTAAAGGGTAAGATTGTAACTCCAAAGGCAAAGGTTGTGGATTGCAAGACTTAAGGAAATGAGTATATCTATATCTGCAAGTTTAATGCCAAATATCTAAACATATATGTATAAAACATCCCAATAATCATCATTAACACATAATAACCTCTCATATAACAACATTTGTACCTTCCTCTGGAGAGTAAACACACACAAAGATACTAAAACCTTCAACTCTTCAACACACGATAACAGTAATGATAATGTCCATTTCACATTTCATAGGCCTACTTTGGAAATGATGCTTTGGAAAGCCCATATGATCCACATTAACCCTTACATACTGTTCATATTCCTATTTTATGGTCTAGGACAGAGATCCTCAAATACAAATCTTAAAGGTCCACAACATTTTTTTTCAATGAGTCAAAGGTCCGTTTATTAGTCGGTCAAGCCACAACAAATCAATGTGTCCACCACCAACTAACTTAATAATACAGTGGTGTCTAGTAGAAAAATATGAATTTAACAACAACAAAAAATGTCCTTTTCATAAAAACAAAAAAAATTCAAATAAATACCAAAAAACAAAATACATTCACAACCCCTGCAAATAATCCAAAGCAAATATCAAGAAAGGAGGAAAGGACTGTAGTGCTGTTCTTAGTGCTGTGCATCAAAAGTGACTCAGGTATAAAGTCAAAATGTGGATCGTGCTGCAACTGCGCTTGCCCAACAAGTCACAGCCTATCAGCGCATTGTTGCCATGGAGACCAGAATACACACGGTGAAGGACTGGAGTCACACATCCATACCAGCGATAATTCCGACTCGCGCGAACACTCGTATTTAATAATAATATATTATGCAAGATTTTTCTTTTTTTTTAAGATTAGACCTAGGGTCTGCAGATAGTTGTCCCGCGGTCTGGATGTGGACCGGAGACCGTCGTTTGAGGATCCCTGGTCTAGGAGAACATTTGATAGAATATGAAGAATACAACAATAGGATTGAATGGTGTTTTTTTTATTTTGTACATTTGCATATGTTGTGTTTTATTCATTTTTATGATTCTTTTTATTTCCATTTTTATATACTGTGAGTCACATTAGGAAAAAGTCCAGCTAAAAGAAATGAGTCATGGGTCAAATTCGACCATGAACAGTATGAAAGGGTTAATAACAGTATAGTTGCATCATCTGAATGTAGCTCAGTGAGAGTAGTACAGGTTCTTACACTTATGGGATTTAATGTTGGGAAGGGGCCTTGTAAGATTTTAAAGGAGGTAAATCTGAGGTGCAAGTGCAAACCCCTTCTTGTGCTTTTCACTTTTCTTACAAGCTCTCCTCCTCAGCTCCCGCGTGTCTTTTGGTTAAGCATGATGATTTATACCTTCGCTGCTACTTTTGTGTGTAAAAACAAAACAGCAATAATGTGAAAAATACACACTTATGTCTTGTAAAAAAAATGAGACTTTTAAATAAACAAGTGAAATCAGGCTAAAAGGGGTTATATTAGCCTCGAGTGGGACATCTTTATAAAATCCAACATTGCAGTGAAACAAGCGGCGTTGGCGTTCGATATACTGCCTGGCATCCGTTTAGGCCCCCATAGTTGAAGAAGATTTGTCAGCCAAGTAAGCATCAGGATTCCAGCTACGAGGCAGCTTTTGATTAGAAAACCTATTTCCTCTTAAACTTTTGCCAAATTTCAATCATGGTGATATTTTAATTACCATTATCCAGCGCAAAGGAAGAGAGGCAGAGATTGAGTGGATGCGTGTAAGGGGAGGAAGAAGACAAGTGAGAGGGAGGCAGTCTTTTTTTTTTGCATGTGAGCAGGGAAAATGAGAGGAAAATGCAGCGTAGAGATCAAATTAAACAAAGAGCAGAATCTCAGCTCTTTTCCATCCTGTTACACAGCCCTGTTTGTGACAATGATGTCTATGAATTGTTGCTCCGTTGCTTTTTGTAAATATATATAACATGACTCTCTGAGGTTAAAAGCTTACTATGCTTTAAATGGATTATATTATACAACGCGTCATGAAAAAGCAATGTTGGGGTCTTTACTCAAAAAATGTAATGTATTACACATTACTCATTCCTTTTTAACCCTCCTGTTGTCCTCGAGTCAAGGGAGGAAGAAGGAAGGAAAGGAGGGAGGAAGGAAGGGAGGAAAGGAGGAAGAAGGAAGGAAATGAGGGAGGGAGGAAGGAAGGAGGGAAGGAAAGAAAGGAGGGAGGAAGGAAGGCAGGAGAGAAAAGAAGGAAGGAAGGAAGGACGGAGGAAGGAAGGAAGGTGGGAGGGAGGAAGGCAGTAAAGAAAAAAAGGAAGGGAATAAGGAAGGACGGAGAAAGGAAGGAAGGTAGGAGGGAGGGAGGGAGAAAGGAAAAGAGGAAGGGTTAGGGTTAGGAGGGAGGAAGGAAGGCAGGAAAGGAGAAAGAAGGAAGGAAATGAGGGAGGGAGGAAAGAAGGCAGGAAAGAAAAAAAGGAAGGGAGTAAGGATGGGCGGAGGAAGGAAGGAAGGTAGGAGGGAGGGAGGGAGAAAGAAAAAGAGGAAGGGTTAGGGTTAGGAAGGAGGAAGGAAGGCAGGAAGGCAGGAAATGAGGAAGAAGGAAGGAAATGAGGGAGGGAGGGAGAAAGGAAAAGAGGAAGGGTTAGGAGGAAGGAAAGGAAAGGAAAGAAAGAAGGACAGAGGAAAGAAGTAAGGGAGGAAGGTAGGAATTGATGAACTAATGTAATGCAAGGAATACCATATTTCTTTGTTTAGTAACTGTAATGTGATTACAGGATACATTAGCCTACTGCATCACAGGTAAATGTAATGTGATTACAGTAATGCACCAACACTATAAATAAGTCACATTCATTTCCAAACTGCAGCACTGATTTTCATCCTGTGCCTTAAAAATGTAAGTGTTTAATGAGTCCAATGTGACAAACTCTAATAAATTATAGTCCAGTTCCAAGAAAAGATGACATCTGCTTGATTAACGTTTGACAGCCTTCAATCTCACCTGAAAAGCTTTTAAGCTGTAGAGCTCATCTAAAAGGGTAAACAGCTAAATCATGAAGTCTCCCCTTTATAACATCAGCATCAGTCGTCCACTGCTTAGGCATTCAGCTGTAGCACAGAGGAAGCTCAGTAACAAAGTGTTTCACAGAGCCACATAGTCTACCCAGACCACCCTCGAGTTCAGGTTCATGCAGTGTGATGGGGGTGAGTGGGGTTTTTGCTTTGGGGAGATTACACAGCAATAGTCGAGACATAGAGTAGTTCTCCCCATGCTAAGTAAATGGAGAGCGGGTGAAGAATAACTGCATGGCCGTTTTTTTTGCCCCTTATGGGCCTTGTGGGAGCTTTTGCTATCCCACCCCGACCCACAACCTCCAGAGGTGAGGTTAAATGACAAGCACTGTAGAGATGCATTAAACATGAGTCATTTGGACAGAGAGCTAGACGCTTGGACCACTCCAGAGATGATAGGGACATTAACCAGGGTTTCACCAGGGCCTGAGCTGCATTTAATGAAGGCCTCCACTACCTCCCAATGTCTCTCTCTATGTTTGACTCACAGCCAGGGAGTTAAGTAGTTCAAGATAAACACAGCCACTACCCTTTCTGCCTCAAGTTGTCAGATATTCTGCCTCTTCCCTCTTTTTCTTTCCTCCCCTCCCTCGCCTGAAAACTGCCGGTTGTCAAGACCGACGGGTAATAAGTCCTTGTTGGGGACAGACGCAGCAATAATTAAGGTTATTGTTGAAGACAGTCAGCAACAATGAAGAAAATAAAGATGATTTTTGTGTTTTTTAGACAGCAAAAGCATAAATAACACTACATATTACACTAACAGCTCCTCTTATATACTATTCAGGGTCAAATTTGACCCACCAAAACACCATAATAAATGTATTGTAGCCAGACTTTTCCTAATGTGACCCACAGTATACAACATTGGAAATAAAATGCATCTTTTGTTGGGTTTTTTGGTGTAAATGTACAAATTTGACCACAAATCAGCATTCAGGCATGTTGGTGTATTCATCATATTCTATAAAATGCTGTCCTGGATCATAAAATAGTGATTGTGGATGTATTTTAGGATTAATCAAAACTGTATTAACGACTGATGGGGGGATTTATGAGTCTTTTGCACAGCACTATTTGGGATTTGTGGTTCATTTTTTTGGATTTTACTTCTAAATACCTCCAAAGACTTATCTATTGGCTTCACTACAAATTCTGGATCATCAAAATCATCCTCTGGTGGACTTAAAAAATCACGCCAAATTACAAAAAAAAAACAAAATACCAAAATCTGGATGATAGTTGTTCAGATGTCTTGTTCTGGACCAATGACAGATGAACCAAAATCAACATTTCTTGCTCACTGCAACATCTAAAGAATTTTAAACAATGCTCCATTTGGTCCCAGCACTGGAAAAAAAAAACATTTTCATCCATTCAAGGAAATAACATGAGCCAACCTCACTTAACAAGAAACAAGAAAACTGGCAAGTCATGCAAGGTGTCATGGAAGTGGTGGTGGTGGTGGTATAAAAAAAAAAAAAAAAAAAAAACCCTCCTCCTGACATTACAGTCCTGCTTTCATCTGTATTCATCAGGTAAGAGAGGCCTGGGCACTCTGCTCTTTTTACGAGAAACACAATGACAACAATGGCTTCCTTCAACACAGCACGACCACACGCTTCCAAGCGCGTCATCTTCAAACGTAGCTCTTGGTTAATGGCCCGGAACGCACATTCAATGTCTATCAAAGAGGGACGTTTGCTGGGATGGATGCACATGCTGACAACCTCTCTCTCGGTCGCTCTTCGATCACACAAACACACGCTTATACACTTTTTGTCTGCCTCACACTCCAACCATGACACACACACACACATACACACACACACACATGTATGCAGAGAAACCCTCCCTGCAGTCAGTTTAAGTATAGCAAGCAATAATGTGTTGATTAAATCTGTGATCAGCTGCCTAAGGGGCATGAAATTGGACATGATGAGTGTGGCACATTAAAAACTAATTATCAATAGCACCAATCCTATTGTCTTTCTTTTAAACCAGTCACAGCAGTAAATCAAGTGTGGAGAATGGAACACTATGTGGTTTATCACAATGAGCTCTGGGGTTACAACCATACCTGCGATTCTGGCGGCTTTCAAAAGCTCTTCGATAAAATATAAACGTATCTTTTTAGCGCCTGTAGCACTTCCTTATTTTTACTGAAAACTCATGGAGCGCTGACAAAATATGCTGCCAGCAAAGAATCATGCTGCTCTACTTGGTGTGCTACACAATTTGAAGCTAAACTAAAAAAAAAAGAAAAAAAGATGTTTTTATTTGTGCCCAACATAACACTGTTTTTGAATGAAAACTGGCAAACAGCATTTCTAACTCCTCATATCTGCACGAAGAGTAAAAAAGGAACATTATTTTTTTGACATTTGACTTCTGTCTGAGTTTCTGACATTTTATATATTTGATATTAGAAGTATGAGCAAAATGTGACAGCTGAAAACTTCTTGTCTCCAAATAATAGGAGCGAGAGAAGAGCAATTAGTTCTCGGGATGAATTCATTTATGAATCCATTTTGGTGGAAATAAAAGTTACTTAACTTACTTAGAAGAAAAAAGGGCTGAAGAGAATGTCACAGTAACATTAAAATTACACTTCACCCCAATATCCAAAATACATAATTGTCTTCTTACTTGCAGTTGCCGAATTTTGATAGCACTCAGTTTGTGGTGCTCAAAAATAAAATAAAACAATTGAAAAATCCACAGATCTTTTTTTTGTGTTTCATGTCAACTCAAGGTTGGTGGGTGTAGTTCGGAAGAGAAAAATTAGCTCTTACATGAAAACCGCTCACAACAAGGTCAATGAATGATCTTGAGTAATGACGTCGCTGTTGAGTTTTTCAAATTTACTTTTTTGGCCTTTTGTGCACTTCAAGTCGAGTGCTATCCAGTTTCATTGTATTCTCTACTGCTAATAGATCCAAAAGTTGGCAACTCACACAAAAACAATCTAGATGGGTTAATAGCACTACAGGTAAGAGGAAACAATATGTATTTTGATTTTAGGGTGAAGTGTTGCTTTAATACTGAAGCTGTTTTAATTATTGCATCAGTGAATATAACTAAACTGAAAGCATCTTTTCAGGTCCAGCCTCTTTTAACCATCCTGTTGTCCTCAGGTCAAGGAAGGAAGGAAGGAAGGAAGGAAGGAAAGAAGGAAGGAAGGAAGGAAGGAAGGAAGGAAGGAAGGAGAGAATGAAGTAAGGAGATAATGAAGGAAGGAAGGAAGGAAGGAAGGAAGGAGAGAAGTAAGGAGAGAAGGAATGAAGGAATGAATGAATGAAGGAAGGAAGGAAGGAAGGAAGGAAGGAAGGAAGGAAGGAAGGAAGGAAGGGAGGAAGGAAGTGAAGAAAGAGGTGAGGGAGCAAAGAAAGAAGGAAGGAGGTGAAGAATGAAGGAAAAATTAAAGAAAGAGGAAGGAAGGAAGGAAGGAAGGAAGGAAGGAAGGAAGGAAGGTAAGAAGGAACAGTCAAAAGACATGGGGTCAATTTGACCCTGGAGGACGACAGGAGGGTTAAGGATGCTTCCCAGATAGCTACCTCTGTTTTTACTCAGAGTCTTGTGATGTAACTGCTGTATTTCAACATCAACAACGTGCTGTAGGACTGAATCTGCACTTGTCTCTT